>NC_058521.1:6553494-6853494 GCF_904849725.1 Hordeum vulgare subsp. vulgare | reverse complement strand
GTCTCCCCCCCCAAACCGAGTCCAACTTGGTTTGGTGGGTGGAGTTCTTCTTTCCTTTCCCACCTCCTCCTTTTTTCCTTTTCTCTTTGATTTTCTTCCTATGGCGCATAGGGCCTTCTTGGGCTGTCCCACCAGCCGACTAAGGGCTGTTGTGCCACCCCCAAGGCCTATGGGCTTCCCCCGGGTGGGTTGCCCCCCCCCCCCCGGTGAACTCCCGGAACCCATTCGTCATTCCCGGTACATTCCCGGTAACTCCGAAAACCTTCCGGTAAGCAAATGAGGTCATCCTATATATCAATTTAGTTTCCGGACCATTCCGGAAACCCTCGTGACGTCCATGATCTCATCCGGGACTTCGAACAACATTCGGTAACCAACCATATAACTCAAATACGCATAAAACAACGTCGAACCTTAAGTGTGCAGACCCTGCGGGTTCGAGAACTATGTAGACACGACCCGAGAGACTCCTCGGTCAATATCCAATAGCGGGACCTGGATTCCCATATTGGATCCTACATATTCTACGAAGATCTTATCGTTTGAACCTCAGTGCCAAGGATTCATATAATCCCGTATGTCATTCCCTTTGTCCTTCGGTATGTTACTTGCCCGAGATTCGATCGTCAGTATCCGCATACCTATTTCAATCTCGTTTACCGGCAAGTCTCTTTACTCGTTCCGTAATTCAAGATCCCGAAACTTACACTAAGTCACATTGCTTGCAAGGCTTGTGTGTGATGTTGTATTACCGAGTGGGCCCCGAGATACCTCTCCGTCACACGGAGTGACAAATCCCAGTCTTGATCCATACTAACTCAACGAACACCTTTGGAGATACCTGTAGAGCATCTTTATAGTCACCCAGTTACGTTGCGACGTTTGATACACACAAAGTATTCATCCGGTGTTAGTGAGTTATATGATCTCATGGTCATAGGAACAAATACTTGACACGCAGAAAACAGTAGCAACAAAATGACACGATCAACATGCTACGTCTATTAGTTTGGGTCTAGTCCATCACGTGATTCTCATAATGACGTGATCCAGTTATCAAGCAACAACACCTTGTTCATAATCAGAAGACACTAACTATCTTTGATCAACTGGCTAGCCAACTAGAGGCTTGCTAGGGACAGTGTTTTGTCTATGTATCCACACATGTAAATGAGTCTTCATTCAATACAATTATAGCATGGATAATAAACGATTATCTTGATACAGGAATTATAATAATAACTATATTTATTATTGCCTCTAGGGCATAATTCCAACACAAATTCGCGCTAGACATGAATGGTTTAAAAGGGTGTGTTCTAGTGATGCAAATCACGAAGATCTTAAAGTGCTTGGTATGTATCCTCTTGAATCTTTGTTTTCGCGTGTCAAACCTACTTATGGAGGGGCTGGATATGAATCCACTTTGGTTGAAAAACGCCCCAATGATTCGGAGTCCACCTATCTTGATGATAAAGGTGTGGAGAGTGGAGTAGAAGAAGTCAAAAATTTGGGTAGTAATGGAACTCCCACTTTGGATTTCAAGGAATTCAATTATGATAATTGCTCCTTGTTTGAATGCATTTCTTTGATGCAATCCATTGCAAACTCTCCACATGCTTATAGCCAAAGCAAAGCCTTTACCGTGCATATCGTAGATGCTATGATGAAATGTCTTCAAGAGAAGCTCGAACTAGAAGTCTCTATACCTAGAAAACTTCATGATGAGTGGGAACCTACTATCAAAATCAAGATCAAAAACTATGAGTGCAATGCTTTGTGTGATTTGGGTGCTATTGTTTCCGCGATTCCAAAGTGTTTATGTAATATTCTTGGTTTTCATGAGATTGAAGAATGAAGAGTGTTCTCTTAATTTGCATCTTGCGGATTCTACTGTCAAGAAACCCATGGGGAGGATCGATGATGTTCTTATTGTTTCAAATAAGAACTATGTACCCGTGGATTTCATTGTACTTGACACAGATTGCAATCCTTCATGTCCCATTATTCTTGGTAGACCTTTCCTAAGGACTATTGGTGCTATCATCGATATGAAGGAAGGGAATATTAGATTTCAATTTCCTTTAAAGAAGGGCATGGAGCACTTTCCTAGAAAGAAAATAAGATTGCCTTATGAATCTATGATGAGGGCTACCTATGGTTTGAGCACCAAAGATGACTATACGTGATTCCATCACTTTCGCCTAGCTAAGGGCGTTAAACAAAAGCGCTTGTTGGGAGGCAACCCAACGAATCTATTGTTTTTCTTTCTGTTTTGTGTTTTCCACACTTCTATAATTCTGTTATGATTGTGTTTTTTGTGTTTCCTTTTGCGTTTGTGCCAAGCAAAACCGTTATGATTAGTCTTGGGGATGATCGTTTGGTCATGCTGGAAAAGACAGAAACTTTCTGCTCACGAAAAGAATTTTAGTTTTTTTATCTAAGAGCTTTTGAGTTGATTATTTTTTCTGCTGATTGCTATGCAAATTCTTCAGATTGTCGTAATGTTTCAGAATTTTTGAAGTACCAGAGGTATACGAAATATACAAATTGCTACAGACTGGTCTGCTGTTAACAGATTCTGTTTTTGTTGTGTTGGTTGCTTATTTTGATGAAACTATGGATAGTATCGGGGGGTATTAGCCATGGAAGATTGAAAGTAGAGTAACCCAACATCAGCACAAGTACAATTTAAGTTTGCTACAGTACCTAAGGAAGTGGTGGTTTGCTTTCTTGTACTAATGTTATCACGAGTTTCTGTTTAAGTTTCGTGTTGTGAAGTTTTCAAGTTTTGGGTGAAGTTCTTATGGACAAACAGATAAAGAGTGGCAAGAGCTCAAGCTTGGGGATGCCCAAGGCACCCCAAGAGATTCAAGAATGCCGTAAAAGCCTAAGCTTGGGGATGCCCCGGGAAGGCATCCCCTCTCTCGTCTTCAATCCATCGGTAACGTTACTTGGGGCTATATTTGTATTCACCACATGTTATGTGTTTTTGCTTGGAGCGTCTTGTATCGTAAGAGTCTTTTATTTTTGTTGTGTCACAATCATCCTTGCTACACACCTAGAGAGAGATACATGCACACACCGTGATTTTGTCAAGCTTCACTTATATCCTTTGGTAGACAATTCAGCTCACATGTGCTTCACTTATATCTTTTGAGCTAGATACTTTTGCTCTATGTGCTTCACTTATATATTTTAGAGCACAGCGGTGCGTGGCTTTGTAGTTGATCTATGCTTTGAAAGTAGTCTCAAAAGGGGTAGTTATCCAAAGGGATACGAAAACTTCCACCTTCATGTGCATTGAATAGTTAGAGAAGTTTGATTCATCTCAATTAGTTTTGAGTTGTGGTTATGGTAATATTGAAGTCATGCTAGTAAGGTGTTGTGGATCTAGAAATACTTGTGTTGAAGTTAGTGATTCCCGTAGCATGCACGTATGGTGAACCGCTATGTGATGAAATCTGAGCATGATTAGTATATTGATTGTCATCCTTTGCGTGGCGGTCGGGATCGCGCGATGGTTTATACCTACCAACCCTTCCCCTAGGAGTATGCGCTGAATGCTTTGTTTCGATTACTAATAAAACTTTTGCAACAAGTATATGAGTTCTTCATGACTAATTTTGATTCCATGGTTTAGATGCACTTTCACCTTCCACCATCACTATCTTCTTAGTGCCGTGCAACTTTCGCCGGTGCACAAAAGCCACCATTAGCCTCCCTCAAAACAGCCACCATACCTACCTATTATGGCTTTTTCAAAGTCATTCCGAGATATATTGCCATGCAACTACCACCATGACATGTGCCACCACATCTACATTGCCATTGCAGGATCGTAAGATAGCTAGCATGATGTTTCCATTGATGTCTATGCCATGCTAGATCATTGCCACGGTACACTACCGAAGGCATTCCATATAGAGTCATAGTTGCTCTAAGTTTTGAGTTGAAAGTGTGATGATCATCATTAATGGAGCATTGTCCCATGTGAGGAAATAAAAGAGGCCAAAGAAGCCCACCAAAAAAAAGAGGCCAAAGAGCCCACCAAAAAAAATAAAAAAAATGAGAGAAAAAGAGAGAAGGGACAATGCTACCACTTTTTCCACACTTGTGCATATTAAGCACCATGATCTTCATGATTGAGAGTCTCTCGTTTTGTCACCACCATATAGCTAGTGGGAAATTTTCATTATATAACTTGGCTTGTATATTCCAATAATAGGCTTCCTCAAAATTGCCTTAGGTCTTCGTGAGCAAGCAAGTTGGATGCACACCCACTAGTTTTCTTTAAGAGCTTTCACATACTCTTAGCTCTAGTGCATCATTTGTATGGCAATCCCTACTCATTCACATTGATATCTATTGATGAGCATCTCCACAGCTTATTGATATGCCTAGTTAATGTGATCATCTTCTCCTTTTTTATCTTGCAACCTCCACCACACTCCACACCACCTATAGTGCTAAAACCATGGCTCACGCTCATGTATTGCGTGAGAGTTGAAAAGGTTTGAGAAAGTAAAGGTGTGAAACAATTACTTGGCCAATACCGGGGTTGTGCAAGATTTAAATTCGTTGTGCAATGATGATAGAGCATAGCCAGACTATATGCTTTTCTAGGGATAACTTTCTTTTGGCCTTGTTATTTTGAAAGTTCATGATTACCTTGCTAGTTTGCTTGAATTATTATTGTTTCCATGTCAATAGAAAACTATTGTTTTGAATCTAATGGATCTGAACATTCACGTCACATAAAAGGAATTACAAAGG
The DNA here is from genome assembly GCF_904849725.1 of Hordeum vulgare subsp. vulgare. Classification (NCBI taxonomy): domain Eukaryota; kingdom Viridiplantae; phylum Streptophyta; class Magnoliopsida; order Poales; family Poaceae; genus Hordeum; species Hordeum vulgare. The sequence goes on along the minus strand of NC_058521.1, from coordinate 6,848,718 downwards.
ACACCTATGCTAGGTAGCATGAAAGCATCAAAAATTCATTCTTATCACTTCCTTACTCGAGGAGGAGCAGGAGTTAAGCTTGGGGATGCTTGATACGTCTCAAACGTATCTATCATTTTTTATGGTTTCACGCTGTTATCTTGTCTTCTTTGGTTGTTTTATGTACCTTTTATATCTTTTTTCGGACTAACTTATTAATTCAGTGCCAAGTGCCAGTTCCTGTTTTTTCCGTGTTTTTGACTCTTTCCAGATCTGATTTTGGAACGGAGTCCAAACGGAAGAAAAACCCCGAAATGATTTTTTTCCCGATCGGAGAAGACCAGGGGGCTTTTGGGCCAAGCCAGGTGGGCTCCAGGGAGCCCACAAACTCCCACTCCGCCACCAGGGGGAGGCGGCAGTGGGCAGGCTTGTGGCCTCCCTGGCCGCCCCCTGGCCTAGATCTTTGGCCTATAAATTCCCAAATATTCCGCAAAAAATTAGGGGAGCCTCGAAAATACTTTTCTGCCGCCGCAAGCTTCCGTTTCCGCGAGATCTCATCTGGAGACCCTTTCCGGCACCCTGCCGGAGGGGACTTTGGAGTTGGAGGGCTTCTTCATCATCATCATCACCCCTCCAATGACTCGTGAGTAGTTCACTTCAGACCTACGGGTCCATAGTTAGTAGCTAGATGGCTTCTTCTCTCTCTTGGATCTTCAACACAATGTTCTCCATGATCTTCATCGAGATCTATACGATATAATCTTCTTTGGCGGTGTGTTTGTCGAGATCGGATGAATTGTGGATTTGTGATCAGATTATCTATGATATATATTTGAGTCTTTGCTGATTTCTTTTATGCATGATTTGATATCCTTGTAAGTATCTTCGGGTCTTGGGTTTTGTTTGGCCAACTAGATCTATGATTCTTGCAATGGGAGAAGTGCTTGGTTTTGGGTTCTGCCATGTGGTGACCTTTCCCAGTGACAGTAGGGGCAGCAAGGCACACATCAAGTAGTTCCCATCAAGGGTAAAAAGATGGGTTTTTATCATTGGTTTGATATTATCCCTCTACATCATGTCATCTTGCTTAAGGCGTTACTCTGTTCTTATGGACTTAATACACTAGATGCATGCTGGATAGCGGTCGACGTGTGGAGTAATAGTAGTAGATGCAGACAGTATCGGTCTACTTGTTTTGGACGTGATGCCTATAGAAATAATCATTGCATAGATATCGTCACGACTTTGCGCGGTTCGATCAATTTCTCGACAGTAATTTGTTCACCCACCGTCTACTTGGTTTCATGAGAGAAGCCACTAGTAAACACTACGACCCCCGGGTCTATTCACATCCATCGTTTACACCTCCGCTTTTACTTTGCTTTGTTACTTTGTTGCTTTCAGTTCTCACTTGGCAAACAATCTATAAGGGATTGACAACTCCTTCATAGCGTTGGGAGCAATCTTTTGTGTTTGTGCAGGATCTTGAGATACTCCTCCACTGGATTGATACCTTGGTTCTCAAACTAAGGGAAATACTTACCACCGCTACGCTACATCACCCTTTCCGCTTCGAGGGAACACCAATGCAAGGCTCCAAGGCCACGGGGGAAATCCTTTGCATACTTGCCTAGGAAGTCCCTTAAGGCGTAGCCGCGGCAGAAAGATCAAGCCAAGTATTATCCCGTCAACGTGCCTATTTCTAGCGCCGTTGGAAGGCTTTTGTTGCAGTAGCAAGATGCACTTAGGTCTAGGGATACGCAAGAGACCACAGTTATGATGATGAACTGGGCACAAGCTGGGACTTGGTTTATGTTCTCTCTACACGTTCGTCCAGTATTCATTAAGAAAGTTCCTGTGAAGTTTGTGAATGAACTCCTTAATAAAAGTTTTCCATAAGTTTCCTACAAAAGGTTTCTTTGAAGTGTTTGTTCATCATGATCGTTTCGAGTACTCGTTGAGGAAAAATGGACTCCGTATGAATTTGATATTTGTGTAATAGTTGACACTGCTCAAAATTGATTAAGAACCGATTTTACATTGAAGTTCTTATCTTGTTGGATACCATTTTTCTTTCTCTTTTTCCCTCAAAACATACTATAATAAATTAGGTCTAGGGATAAGTGCGATCACAAAGTTTTGACGACGCACTCGGACACAAGCTGGGACATTGTGTATATTCTCTGACTGCGTTCGTCATGTGTTCATTAAGAAAGTTGTCGTAATGTATGTGAACGAACTCCTTAAGAAAAGTTTTCCACAAGTTACCGATGAATGGTTTCTTCTAAGTGGGTGGTTGTTACTTGTGTTTTGAGTACTCATTCAGGAAACACGGACTCTGTATGAGTCAGATATCTCTGTATTAGTTGATACTACTCAAAACTAATTCAGAACCGAGTTTACAAAGCAGTTCTCCTGTTTTTGGATCTGATTTTTCCCATTATTTTTCCCTATAAATCTCCATATGAAATGAAATTACATCTAGGTATATGCGAGAGATCATAGTTCCGTTGATACACTGGGGCACAAGCTGGGACTTTTTTATGTTCTGTGAACGTGTTCGTTGATTGTTCATTAAGAAAGTTCATGTGAAGTTTGTGAACGAACTCCTTAAGAAACGTGTTCCATAAGTTTCCTATGAAAGTTTCGTTCAAAGTGCATATTCTTCATGAGCGTTTCGAGTAATTGTTTAGGTAGAATTGACTCGTATGCGTCGGATATCTCTGTATTAGTTGATACTGCTAAAAACTGATCCAGAACCAAGTTTATAGAGCAGTTCGTGTCTTGTTGGATCCGATTTCCCTGTTCCTTTTCCCTAAAAATATTCATATGACATCTATTAATTCTAGGGATACACGAGAGACCATAGTCTGAAGATGTACTAGGACACAAGCTGAGACTTGGTGTATGTTCTTTGAACGCGTTCGTCTAGCGTTCATTAAGAAAGTTCCTATGCAGTTTGTGAACGAACACCTTAAGAAAAGTTTTCAAAATTGTTCCTACAAACGGTTCCTTTGAATTGTTTGGTTGTCATGATTATTTCGAGTACTCGTTGTCGAAAAATGGACTTTGTATGGTGCAGATATCTCTGTATTAGTTCACACTACTCAAAATTGATTCAGAACCGAGTTTATATAGCACTTCTTGTCTTGTTGGATCCGATTTTTTCTGTTCTTTTTCCATCAAATCTCTATATGATATGCAACTAGGTCTAGGGATAAGTGAGAGACCGTATTTCCTATGATGCACTAGGGTTCATTCTAAATGTGTGTTCTTCACGAGAGTTTCGAGTACTCGTTGAGAAAAAATGGGCTCTATATTAGTCAGATATCACTGTATTAGTTGACATTGCTCAAAACTAATTCATAACCAAGTTATAAAGCATTTATTGTCTTATTGGGCCCAATTTTCCCTATCTTTTTCAACAAAAATCTCTATATGGGATGCAAATATTATTAGGGATATACGAGAGACCATATTTATGATGATGCACTGGGCACAAGCTAGGACTTGGTGTATGTTCCGTGAACGCGTTCGTCGAGTGTTCATTAACATAGTTTCGGTGAAGTTTGTGAATGAACTCCTTAAGAAAGATTTTCCATAATGTTGCTACGAAAGGTTACTTGGAAGTGGCTAGCCCCCCCGAGCGTTTCGAGTAATTGTTGAGTAAAAACATACTCCGTACGAGTCATATATCTCTATATTAGTTGACAATGCTCAAAACTAATAGAAAACCAAGTATAGAGAGCAGTTCTTTTCTTATTGGATATGATTTTTTCCGTTATCTTTCACTAAAAGTATCCACATGAGATGCATTTAGGTCAAGGGATACGCAAGAGACCACAGTTATGATGATGAACTGGGCACAAGCTGGGACTTGGTTTATGTTCTATGAACACGTTCGTCGAGTGTTCATTAAGAAAGTTCATGTGAAGTTTGTGAATGAACTCCTTAATAATGGTTTTCCATAAGTTTCCTACAAAAGTTTTCTTTGAAGTGTTTGTTCATTATGAGCGTTTCGAGTACTCGTTGAGGAAAAATGGACTCCGTATGAGTTAGATATTTGTGTAATAGTTGACACTGCTCAAAATTGATTCAGAACCGATTTTACATTGCAGTTCTTATCTTGTTGGATCCCATTTTTCTTGTTCTTTTTCCCTCAAAACATACTATAATGATTTCGGTCTAGGGATAAGTGCGATCACAAAGTTTTGATGACGCACTCGGACACAAGCTGGGACTTTGTGTATATTCTCTGACTGCGTTCGTCATGTGTTCATTAAGAAAGTTGTTGTAATGTATGTGATCGAACACCTTAAGAAAAGTTTTCCACGAATTACCTACGAATGGTTTCTTGTAAGTGCCTGGTTGTTACTTGTGTTTTGAGTACTCATTCAGGAAACACGGACTCTGTATGAGTCAAATATCTCTGTATTAGTTCACACTACTCAAAACTAATTCAGAACCGAGTTTATAGAGCAGTTCTCCTCTTGTTGGATCTGATTTTTCCCATTCTTTTTCCCAAAAAATCTCCATATGAAATGAAATTACATCTTGGTATATGCGAGAGATCATAGTTCTGATGATGCACTGGGGCACAAGCTGGGACTTGTGTATGTTTTGTGAATGCGTTCGTCGTCGATTGTTCATTAAGAAAGTTCATGTGAAGTTTGTGAACAAACTCCTTAAGAAACGTGTTCCATAAGTTTCCTATGAAAGTTTCATTCGAAGTGCATATTCGTCATGAGCGTTTCGAGTAATTGTTGAGGTAGAATTGACTCGTATGCGTCAGATATCTCCGTATAAGTTGATACTGCTAAAAATTGATCCCGAACCAAGTTTATAGAGCATTTCTTGTCTTGTTGGATCCGATTTACCTGTTCCTTTTCCCTAAAAATATCCATATGACATCTATTAATTCTAGGGATACACGAGAGACCATAGTCTGAAGGTGTACTGGGGAACAAGTTGGGACTTGGTATGTTCTCTGAACGCGTTTGTCTACCGTTCATTAAGAAAGTTCCTATGTAGTTTGTGAACGAACACCATAAGAGAAGTTTTCAAAATTGTTCCTACAAATGGTTCCTTTGAATTGTTTGGTTGTCATGAGTATTTCGAGTACTCGTTGTGGAAAAATGGACTGTGTATGGGGCCAATATCTATGTATTAGTTCACACTACTCAAAATTGATTCAGAATCGAGTTTATAGAGCAGTTCTTGTCTTGTTGGATCCGATTTTTCTGTTCTTTTTCCATCAAATCTCTATATGAGATGCAATTAGGTCTAGGGATAAGTGAGAGACCGTATTTCCTATGATGCACTAGCGTTCAAGCTCGGACATGGTGTATGTTCTTTTAGTGTGCTCGTCGAGTGTTCATTAAGAAAGTTCCTGTGAAGTTTGTGAACGAACTCCTTAGGAAAAGTTTTCCATAAGTTTCCTACAAAATGTTCATTCTAAATGTGTGTTCTTCATGAGAGTTTCGAGTACTCGTTGAGAAAAAATGGGCTCTATATTAGTCACATATCAGTGTATTAGTTGACACAAAATCAGTGAGTAATAGCATACAGAACTGGCCGGAATAGGCCAAAACTATGAGTTTTGACGAGTTCCCCGTAACCGGACCCCGGGGTTCCCGAAATGTTCGGATCGTAGCACGACACAAAATGAGTGAGCAATATCATACAAAACTGGGCGGAATAGGCCAAAACTGCGAGTTTTGTCAAGTTCCCCGTAAGCGATCGCCAGGGTTCCTGATACATTCGGATCCTAGTGGACCCAAAATCAGTGACTAATAGCATATAAAATTGGGTGGAAGAGGCTAAAACTGCGAATTTTGACGAGTTCCCCGTAACCGGACCCCGGGGTTCCGGAAACATTCGGATCGCACTAGGACCCAAAATCAGTGAGTAATAGCATACAAAACTGGGCGGAATAGGCCAAAACTGCGAGTTTTGACGAGTTCCACGTAGCCGGACCCCGGGGTTCCCGAAACGTTTGGATCGCGGCACGACACAAAATGAGTGAGTAATAGCATACAGAACTCGGGGAATAGGACAAAACTATGAGTTTTGACGAGTTCCCCGTAACCGGACCCCGAGGTTCCCGAAACGTTCGGATCGCAGCACGACCCAAAATCAGTGACTAGTAGCATACACTACTAGGCGGAAAAGGACAAAACTGCGAGTTTTGACAAGTTCCCGTAAGCAATCCGCAGGGTTCCCAAGTGGACCCAAAGTCAGTGACTAATAGCATACAAAAATGGGCGGAATAGGCAAAAACTGCTAATTTTGATGAGTTCTCTGTAACCGGACCCCGGGGTTCCCGAAATGTTCGGATCACAACAGGACCCAAAATCAGTGAGTAGTAGCATACAATACTGGGCGGAATAGGCCAAAACTGTGAGTTTTGATGAGTTCCCCGTAACCGGACCCCGGGTTCCCGAAACTTTGGGATCGCAGTAGGACACAAAATCTGTGGTAATAGCATACGGAATTGTCCGGAATGGGCCAAAACTACTAGTTTTGACGAGTTCCTCCTAACCGGACCCCGGGGTTCCCGAAATGTTCGGATCGCAGTAGGACCCAAAATCAGTGAGTAATAGCATACAATACTGGACGGAATAGGCCAAAACTGCGAGTTTCGACGAGTTCTTTGTAACCAGACCCCGGGGTTCCCGAAACATTCGGATTGCAGCAAAACACAAAATCAGTGAGTAATAGCATACAAAACTGGCCAGAATAGGCCAAAACTACGAGTTTGACGAGTTCCGTGTAATGGGACCCCGGGGTTTCTGAAACGTTTGGATGGCAGCGGGACCCAAAATCAGTGACTAATAACATACAAAACATGCCGGAATAAGCCAAAACTGCGAGTTTTGACGAGTTCCCCGTAAGCGGACCCCGGGGTTCCCAAAACGTTTGATTCCTGGCGGAACCAAATTCAGTGACTAATAGCATACAAAACTGGGCGGAATAGGCCAAAACTGCGAGTTTTGACGAGTTCCCCGTAACCGGACCCCGGGGTTCACGAAACGTACGGATCGCAGTAGGACCCAAAATCAATGAGTAATAGCATACAAAACTCGGCGGATAGGCCAAAACTGCGAGTTTTCATGAGTTCCCTATAACAAGACCCCGGGTTCCCAAAACATTCGGATTGTAGCAGGACACAAAATTAGTGAGTAATAGCATACAAAACTCGCTGGAATAGGCCAAAACTGTGAGTTTTGACGAGTTCCCCGTAATCGGATGATATGTCTCCAACGTATCTATAATTTTTTATGGTTTCATGCTATCTTGTCAAACTTTGGATGTTTTGCATGCCTTTTATATATTTTTTGGGACTAACTTATTAACTCAGTGCCAAGTGCCAGTTCCTGTTTTTTCCATGTTTTTGACCCCTTTCACACGAGATTTTGAAACAGAGTCCAAACGGAAGAAAATCCTCAAAAACATTTTTTTCTGGAATGGAAGAAGATCGGGAAGCTTGGGAGACAAGGCAGGGGAGCCTTAGGGGCCCCACAAGCCCACACCCCGCGGCCAGGGGGGAGGTCGCGCCATCCAGGCTTCTGGGCCCCCTGGACGCCCTTTGCCCTAGGTCTTTCGCCTATATATTCCCATAAATTCCAGAAAAAATCAGGAGATCATCGCAATCACTTTTCCGCCGCCGCAAGCTTCGTTCTCCGCAAGATCCCATCTGGGGCACGTCCTGGTGCCCTGCCGAAGGGGGGATTCGGACACGGAGGGCTTCTTCATCAACACCATGACCTCTCCGATGATGCGTGAGTAGTTCACCATAGACCTACGGGTCCATAGCTAGTAACTAGATGGCTTCTTCTCTCTCTTGGATCTTCAATACAAAGTTCTCCATGATCTTCATGGACATCTATCCGATGTAATCTTCTTTTGCGGTGTGTTTGTCAAGATCCGATGAATTGTGGATTTATGATCAGATTATCTATCAATCTTATTTCAGTTTCTTCTGATCTCTCTTATGTATGATTTCATATCCTTGAATTCTCTTCGAGTTGTGGGTTTTGTCTGGCCAACTAGATCTATGATTCTTGCAATGGGAGAAGTGCTTGGTTTTGGGTTCATACCGTGCGGTGACCTCACCCAGTGATAGAAGGGGTAGCGAGGCATGCATCATGTTGTTGCCATCAAGGGTAAAAAGATGGGGTTTTCATCATTGGTTTGAGATTATCCCTCTACATCATGTCATCTTGCTTAAAGCGTTACTCTGTCCATCATGAACCCAATACACTAGATGCATGCTCGATAGTGGTCGATGTGTGGAGTAATAGTAGTAGATGCAGAAAGTATCAGTCTACTTGTCTCGGGCGTGATGCCTATATGTATGATCATTGCCTTAGATATCGTCATGACTTTGCGCGGTTCTATCAATTGCTCGGCAATAATTTGTTCACCCACCGTAACACTTGCTATTTTGACAGAAGCCTCTAGTGAACACTATGGTCCCCAGGGTCTACTGCACACCATATTTTTAGCCTTAGACTTTTTACTTCGTTGCACTTTCCGCCTTCACATCTCACTTTGCAAACAATCTTGAAGGGATTAACAACCCCTTTGAAGCGTTGGGTGCAAGCTTGTTTATGTTTACGCTGGTACTCTGGACTTGACGAGACCCTCCTTATGGATCGATACCTTGGTTCTCAAACTGAGGGAAATAGTTACTGCTCCTGTGCTGCATCACCCTTTCCTCTTCAAGGGAAAAACCAACGCAAGCCCAGCCTCTGTCAACGTGTCAATTTCTGGCGTTGTTGTCTGTGGGATAGCACCGTACCCCGGGGTTCCCAAACGTTTGGATCGCAGCAGGACACAAAATCAGTGAGCAATAGCATATAAAACTGGGCGGAATAGGCCAAACCTGCGAGTTTTGACAAGTTCCACGTAAGCTATCCCCAGGGTTCCTGAAACGTTCGGATCCCAGTGGTCCCAAAATCACTAACTAATAGCATACCAAATTGGGCGAAATAGGCCAAAACTGCGAATTTTGACGAGTTCCCCGTAACCAGACCTCGGGGTCCCGAAACATTCGGATCGAAGTAGGACCCAAAATCAATGAGTAATAGCATACAGAACTGGGCGGAATAGGCCAAAACTGTGAGTTTTCACAAGTTACACGTAGCCACACCTCGGGGTCGCCGAAACATTCAGATCGCAGCAGGACCCAAAATCAGTGACTAATAGTATACAATACTGGGCGGAATAGGCCAAAACTACGAGTTTTGACGAGTTCCCTGTAAGCGGAACCCAGGGTTCCCAAAACAGGTGATTCCTAGCGGACACAAAATCTGTGAGTTCATACAAAACTGTCCAGAATAGGCCAAAACTTCGAGTTTTGACGAGTTCCCCCAAACCGGACCCCGGGGTTCCCGAAACGTTCGGATTGCAGTAGGACCCAAAATCAGTGAGTACTAGCATACAATACTAGGCGGAATAGGCCAAAACTGCGAATTTTGACGAGTTCCTTGTAACCAGACCCCGGGGTTCCCGAAAAGTTCGGATCGCAGCAAGACACAAAATCAGTGAGTAATAGTATACAAAACTGGCCGGAATAGGCCAAAACTGCGAGTTTGACGAGTTCCTTGTAACGGGAACCCGGGGTTTCCGAAACGTTTGGATGGCAGCGGGACCCAAAATCAGTGACTAATAGCATACAAAACAGGCCGTAATAGGCCAATACTGCGAGTTTTGATGAGTTCCCCGTAAGCTGACCCCGAGGTTCCCAAAACGTTTGATTCCTAGCGGAACCAAATTCAGTGAGTAATAGCATACAAAACTGGGCGGAATAGCCAAAACTGTGAGTTTTGACGAGTTCCCCCTAACCGGAACCCGGGGATCCGAAATGTTCGTATCGCAGCATGACACAAAATCAGTGAGTAATAGCATATAGAACTGGCCGGAATAGGCCAAAACTATGAGTTTTGACGAGTTCCCCGTAACCGGACCCTGGGGTTCCCGAAACGTTCGGATCATAGCAGGACACAAAGTGAGTGAGCAATATCATACAAAACTGGGCGGAATAGGCCAAAGTGCTAGTTTTGTCAAGTTCCCCTTAAGCGATCGCCAGGGTTCTTGAAACATTCGGATCCCAGTGGACCCAATATCAGTGACTAATAGCATACAAAACTGGGCGAAAGAGGCCAAAACTGCAAATTTTGACGAGTTTCCCGGAACCGGACCCCGGGGTTCCCGAAACATTTGGATCGCACTAGGACCCAAAATCAGTGAGTAATAGCATACAAAACTGGGCGGAATGGGCCAAAACTGCGAGTTTTGACGAGTTCCACGTAGCCGGACCCCGGGGTTCCCGAAACGTTTGGATCGCAGCACGGCACAAAATCAGTGAGTAATAGCTTGCAAAACTGGGGGAATAGGACAAAATTGCGAGTTTTTCCGAGTTCCCCGTAACTGGACCCCGGGTTTCCCGAAACGTTTGGATCACAGTAGGACCCAAAATCAGTGACTAATAGCACACAATACTGGGAGGAATAGGCAAAAACTGCGATTTTTTACGAGTTCCCCGTAATCGGACCTCGGGGTTTCCGAAACGTTCGGATCGCAGCAGGACCCAAAATCAGTGACTAATAGCATAATACTAGGCGGAATAGGCCAGAACTGCGAGTTTTGACAAGTTCCCCGTAAGCAATCCGCAGGGTTCGTGAAACGTTCGGATCTGAGTGGACCCAAAATCAGTGACTAATAGCATACAAAATTGGGCGGAATAGGCAAAAACTGCGAATTTTGGTGAGTTCCCCGTAACCGGACCCCTGGGTTCCCGAAATGTTCGGATCACAGTAGGACCCAAAATCAGTGAGTAATAACATACAATACTGGGCGGAATAGGCCAAAACTGCGAGTTTTGATGAGTTCCCCGTAACCGGACCATGGGTTCCTGAAACTTTGGGATCGCAACAGGACACAAAATCTGTGAGTAATAGCATATGGAACTGTCCGGAATGGGCCAAAACTACTAGTTTTGACGAGTTCCTCCTAACCGGACCCCGGGGTTCCCGAAATGTTTGGATCGCAGTAGGACCCTGATAACCCACAAGTACAGGGGATCAATTGTAGCCTTTCTCGGTAAGTAAGAGTGTCGAACCCAACGAGGAGCTAAAGGTAGGACAAATATTCCCTCAAGTTCTATCGACCACCGATACAACTCTACGCACACTTTGACTCCATGACAGAAGACCTTCCCCTGCAACGGCACCAGAAGAATGCTGCTAGCACTCTCCGGCAATCGAAACTAGAAGAATGTTGGTGATGGCCCACCAGCGCGTGGGATCGTAGCAGTTTTCGAGGGTAGAGTATTCGACCCAAACTTGTTGGTTAGCCAGACAGGAGGTGAGAGGATACTCTTGAGTATTAGCAGCTGAATATGTCAGATTCAACCACACCTGAAAGATTAGTATCTGCAAGCAAAGTAATAACAGCAAAGTAGTATGATAACAACGGTGTCAGAAACGATCTGTTAACGGCAGACTATTTCTAACGATTGTATCAATGGCACCAAGTTGCCCGTTGACGGAAATTGTCTTTTTCCGTCAACGTCGAGCGAATCAAGATTGTAGCAGGTAGTAGCAGTGTAAAGAGTAATAGCAGCGGCAAGGAACAGCAGTAGTGACAGTAGTAGCAAGTAGCAACAGTAGCAAGCGACAGTAGTAGCAACAGTAGCAGCAGAGCAAGACAAGTAACAGCAGCAGAGCAAGACAAGTAACAGCAAAAGTAGGACAAACTCGTAGGCAATGGGTCGGTGATTTGTTCGGATGATATTCATCATGCAACAGCTATAACACGGAGAGATATGTGGCTAGCTCCCGTTCGTCAATGTGATGTAGGCATGCATTCCGTGTGTCGTCATACGTGCTTAGGGAAAAGAACCTGCATGACATCTATTGTCCATCCCTCCCGTGGCAGCGGGGTCCAAAAGGAAACTACGGGATATTAAGGTTCTCCTTTTAATAAAGAACCGGACCAACGCATTAGCACTTGGTGAACACATGAACTCCTCAAACTATGGTCATCACCGGGAGTGGTTCCGGTTATTGTCACCCCGGGGTTGCCCGATCATAACACATAGTAGGTAACGACAACTTGCAAGATCGGATCTAAAACACACATATGTTGGTGACAACATAATAATTTCATATATGAAATCATGGTACTCGGGCCCTAGTGACAAGCATTAAGCATGGTAAAGTAGTAGCAACATCAATCTCAGAACATAGTGGATACTAGGGATCAATCCCCATCAAAACTAACTCGACTACATGATAGATCTCATCCTACTCATCACCGCCCAGTGAGCCTACGAATAGATTACTCACGAACGACGAAGAGCTTCATGGAATTGGAGAGGGAAGAAGGTTTATGATGACGATGGCGACGATTTCCCCTCTCCGGAGCCCAAAACGGACTCCAGATCTGCCCTCCAGATGAAGAACAGGTTGTGGCGGCGCCTCCGTATCGCAAACGCGACGAAATCTTCTCTCTTGATTTTTTTTGGGACGAAAGTGAACTTATAGAGGTGAGATTGGGGGCGGCAGAGCCACGTGGGCCCCACAAGCTTGCCCACCGCCACCAGGGGGTGGCGGTGGCAGGGCTTCTGGCCCACTGGCCCACCTCCTCCGGTGGATCTTGGCGCAGGTATTTTTCATATTTTCCAAAAATGTTCCCCGTAAATTTTCAGGACGTTCTGAGAACTTTGATTTCTGCACAAAAATAACACCAAGGCAATTCTGGTGAAAACAGCGTCAGTCCAGGTTAGTTCCATTCAAATCATGCAAATTAGAGTCCAAAACAAGGGCAAAAGAGTTTGGAAAAGTAGATACGATGGAGAGGTATCAACTCCCCCAAGCTTAAAACCTTGCTTGTCCTCAAGCAACTCAGTTGACAAACTGAGAGAGAAAGAAAAACTTTGACAAACTCTGTTTTCTTGTTGTTGCAACTATGTCTAACTCATAACCAGAATTTCAGCAAGATCACAAGTTAACCACATAAGCAAGTGACACAAAGGTCTCATGGTAAACTAATATCAATGGCATAATCAGCTAACGAGCAAATAATAATGAGTTTCAAATACCAACACTTCAATCAAAACAAGCATGAAGCAATATGAATAGGTGGTATCTCGCTAGCTCTCTCTGAGACCGCAAAACATAAATGAGAGCACTTTCAAAGATCAAGGGCTGACTAAACATTGTAATTCATAGCAACGAAGATCCAGTCATAGTCATACTCAATATCAATCAAAAGCAAAGCATAAAAATGACATTGGTGCTTTTATAAGAAGAGGATGACTCAAAAGGAACATAAATAGACAAGCCCTTTGCAGAGGGAAGCATTGATTTGCAGAGGTGCCAGAGCTCAAGCTTTGAAAACAGAGACAATAATTTTGGGTGGCATGCTTTCATTGTCAACGCAATGACCAAGAGTTTTAACCATATTCCACGCTACACATGCTATAGGCGGTCCCCGAACAGAAAAGTAAAGTTTTGGCTCCCCCCCCATCGATCAATCACACTCCACGACTAGCCGAATACTCGGGTGCCGTCCATACCAACATCAATCCAGGGGAGTTTTGTTTGCAATTATCTTTTCGATTTGAGCATGGAACTGGGCATTCCAATTACCGACCCCTTTCTCGTGAATGATAGTGAATAAAAACATATCAAGGATAACACGCCTAGCATGGAAGATACTGATAGCCCCCTGTCGCCACGTGAGCGGTTTGGGCATGCAAAACAGATTATTTCTTGAAGGTTTAGAGAGTGGCACATGCAAATTTAGTTGGAACGGCAGGTAGATACTGCAAATAGGTAGGTATGGTGGACTCATATGGAATACCTTTGGGTTTATGGAAGTGGATGCACAAGCAGTATTCCCGCTTAGTACAAGTGAAGGCTAGCAAAAGACTGGGAAGCGACCAACTAGAGAGTGACAACGGTCATCAAAATGCATTGAGATTAACCATCATTGAGTGCAAGCATGAGTAGGAAATAAATCACCATGAACATGAATATCATAGAGGCTATGTTGATTTTGTTTCAACTACATGCTTGAACATGCGCCAAGTCAAGCCACTTGAATCATTCAAAGGAGAATACCATCCTATCATACTACATCATAGTCATCTCAAAATCTATGTTGGCATTCAAGACAAACCATTATAAACTCTCAGCTAAATAAGCATGGCATCAGAAACTATGATCTCTAAGTTGTCATTGCAAACATGGTTCTCTCACAACAAAGCTAAATCTGGGTCGACAAGCTAGTCATATTTACAAAAACAAAATATATAGAGTTCATACCAGCTTTTCAGTCTCAGACACTTCATCATATATCATCATTATTGCCTTTCACTTGCACGATCGAACGATGTGAACAATAATAAGAATGCTCGTGCATTGGACTAAGCTGAATCTGCAGGCAAACACAAAGAAGAAGACAAAGTAATATGGCTCTTTGAAAGCTAAACAGGTATGCATGCAAGAACCACTAAACATTGTAACCAATATCTTCTACCTTGACCCAAAGAAAAAAAGAAAACTATTTACACGGGAAGGCTCCCAGCAAGCAAAAGAAGAAAGAAAAATCTTTTTGGGTTTTCTCAAAAGGACACAAAACAAGAAAACAAAAATAAACTAGCATGGATAATACAGTGGCAAAGTGTAAACACCGGCTAACAAAGTGAAAGCATAAGCATGAATTTTTGTGACTCGAGGGACTACATACTTGGGGTGGTTCTTCTCATCCTCCTTGGAGTTACGGCTTGAAGAGCCTCTCAAGAACCTCCTCATCTTTTCCTTTTTCTAGCTCTGAAAAATTCTGAAATTTTTAGAGACTTCGAAAGAAAAGTGAATAAAGATTAACCCAACTTGTAGCAACTACTCCTACTAGTGCCTAGAGACTGTATCACGCGCTAAAACTACTTGGGACCAGCTAAAATGAACCTTTCTAGCTCAATAACAGGGTCACCAAGGTAGCAAGAATATGCGAAGGATAAAGCACTAGAGCAAAAACTAATTGGACCAATGGAGGAGTCACTTACCAAGGAGTAATTTCCCCAAAACGGTTTGGAGAATGGTGCTTTGAGCAAGGAGATCGAAAATCACAGCCAAATGAGGAAGAACACAGGTTTGAGCTGCGAAACAATTTTTTTGGAGGTGGAAGAAGAGGATGAGAGCTGGAATGAGTGGAGGGGATCCCTCTAGGCCCCACAATCTTGCTAGCCGCCACCAGGGGGTGGCGGTGGCAGGGCTTGTGGCCCACTGGTCTGGCCCCCAGGCCAGCTCTCAGGCCCAGCAATTTTCAAATATTCCAGAAGAAATCATACTAAATTTTCAGGACCATCGGAGAACTTTTATTTTCGATGTCTTTTTCTCTGGGACACTAAAACAGAAAACAGGAAAAGCTAAACTAATTCTATCATTTTTCTTCTAAGAAACAGAAAATGAAAGCTCAAAACAGAGGTATGTGACTCTTTGATTCATCCATTTCATGGTCATCGAAATAAATCCGTCAATGGGGTTGATGAAGTCCTCATGACAAAACCTTCTCGAAACGCAAGAGAGAATGGAGAATTTTCGAATAGCCACTAAGTCACCTCAATGAGGATATGTATCTCCCCAACAAGCAAATCATACTTCATCTTGACACGAGGAATAGGGCATTCAAAGCTCCCAATAAGAATCGATGAAGTCTATTCGATAGCATTGATGCAATGTACTTGATATCATTTCTTTGGAAAGTGCACTGTGTGCTCATTACCGTTGACATGGAAAGTGACATTGCCTTTCTTGCAATCTATAACAGCCCCTACAGTGTTTAAAAAGGGTCTTCCGAGGATGACAGCCATGCCATCGTCCTCGGGAATATCCAAGATAACAAAGTCTGTTAATATAGTGGTGTTAGCAACCACAACAGGCACATCCTCGCAAATGCCGATAGGGAAAGCGGTTAATTTGTCGGCCATTTGCAGAGAAATTTCAGTGGGTGTCAACTTATCCAACTCAAGTCTACGATAAAGAGAGAGTGTCATAACACTAACACCGGCTCCAAGGTCACATAAGGCAGTTCTTACGTAGTTTCCTTTAATGGACCAAGGTATAGTGGGCACTCCGGGATCACCAAGTTTCTTAGGAGTTCCACCTTTGAAAGTGTAATTGGCAAGCATGGTGGAGAACTCAAGATCTGGTAGCTTCCGTTTATTTGTCACGATATGTTTCATGTACTTAGCATACGGAGACATCTTGAGCATATCAGTTAACCGCATGTTCAGAAAGATGGGTCTTATCATCTCAAAGAAGCGCTCAAAATCCTCATCATCCTTTTTCTTGGATGGCTTAGGAGGAAAGGGCATAGATCTCTAAACCCATGGCTCCCTTTCTTTGCCATGCTTCCTAGCAGTCAAGTCATTCTCATCGTATCTCTTAGGTTGTGGGTTATCAGGATTAACCGAAGGTTCAATCTCCACATCCTCATCATTGCTAGGTTGAGCATTATTATGAACATCACTGTCCATATTGTCACCAGGTTCATGTTCATCACCAGATTGTGTTTCTCCATCAGACGCAGAAATATCATGAGGTTCTTCAGGTGTGACAGTATTTGGCGAACTGGCATGTAGGTTTCTATCATCCTTCTTCTTCTCCTTAGGATGACTGGGTGTATCAGCATTAATTCCTTGAGAATCTTGATCAATTCTCTTAGGATGACCTTCAGGATACAAAGGTTCCTAAGTCATTTTGCCTCCTCTAGTAATGACTCTTACAGAGTTGTCATTTAATTCATTGAGCAGGTCATTCTGAGCTTTAAGTACTTGTTCTACCTGAGTAGTAATCATAGAGGCATGTTTACTCAGAAGCTTCAGATCATTGACATTTCTGTCTACACAAGCACTTAAATGGCTAAGCATACGAGTACATTGTTCCAAGTGTCTGCTAACATAATCATTGAAACTCTGTTGTTTGGCAACAAAGTTGTCAAATTCATCAAAGCATAGGCTAGCAGGTTTATCAAAAGGAATATCACTCTCATCAAACCTACGCAGAGAATTCACTTCTACTACCTGTATCGGGTTATCGGGGCCATGGATCTCTTCGATAGGTGGTAGATTTTTTACATCTTCAGATCTAATGCCTTTCTCTTGCATAGATTTCTTGGCTTCTTGCATATCTTCGGGACTGAGGAATAGAATACCTCTTTTCTTCGGAGTTGGCTTAGGAGGTGGTTCGGGAATAGTCCAAGCCTTATCGTTGATCAAGATGTTATTCAGTAAGGTCTCAGCTTGTTCTACAGTTCGTTCCCAAAAAGCACAACCGGCACAACTATCTAGGTGGTCTCTAGAGGCATCGGTAAGTCCGTTATAGAGGATATCAAGTATCTCGTTCTTCTTAAAAGGGTGATCAGGCAAAGCATTTTGTAGCTGGACGAGCCTCCCCAAAGCTTGTGGGAGACTCTCTTCTTGGAGTTGAGCAAAGTTGTATATTTCCTGCAAGGCAACTTGCTTCTTATGGGCAGGGAAATATTTCTCACAGAAGTAATGGACCATATCCTGGGGACTACTCACACATCCAGGAGCAAGAGAGGTGAACCAGGCTTTAGCGTCATCCTTTAGAGAGAAAGGAAACAGCTTAAGGATATAGTAGTGGCGGATCTTCTCCTCATTAGTGAAAAGGGTGGATATATCGTGTAGTTTGGGAAGATGGGTTACGACCATCTCAGACTCATAACCGTGGAAAGGATCAGATTCGACTAGAGAGATTATCTCAATATCGACAGAGAATTCATAATCCTTATCGGTGATAAAGATAGGTGAAGTGGCAAACTTCGGGTCGTATTTCATCCTAGCTTTCAGAGATTTTTCCTTCCACTTGAGAAGTAATTTCTCAGCGTCATAGGCATCCTTACACGCAAGAAAATCCTCAGCTATCTCTCCGTCCATAACATAACCCTCAAATATATCAGGCAATTCATATCTAGGAGAGCTAGATCTAGCAGGAGCAAAAGCAGGTTCTATCTCAATAGTATCGGCAGTTTTCGAAGCATCACGAGCATTGGCACTAACTCTAGCAATATGATCATCAAGTAACACTCCTGGTGGAACATCAGGCTAAGTAGTATCTCTAGCAGTATCAAGCATAGCAACATCAGGCAAAATAGCATCTCTAGCATCATCAGGCAAAGCAGTATCAAGCATAGCATCTCTAGCAGTATCAAGCATAGTATCATCAGGCATAGCATCTCTAGCAGTATCAGGCATAGCATCTCTAGCAATATCAAGCATAGCATTATCAGGCATAGCATCTCTAGTTGTATCAGGCATAGCATCATCAGGCATAGTATCAAGCATAGTATCTCTAGCAGTAGCATCATAAGCATCATCAAGCACAGGCGGCATATCAAGATTTCTAGCAGGAGGTGATGTCGCAAACTTACTCATAACTGAAGGTGAATCAAGTGCAGAGCTAGATGGCAATTCCTTACCTCTCCTCGTAGTTGAGGGCAAGACTTTGGTTTTCGGATCCTTCAGATTCTTCATAGTGATCAGCAGATATAAATCCCAAGTGACTCAGAGAATATAGCAATACCTCCCCGGCAACGGCGCCAGAAAAATGCTGACTCCGTGTCAACAGACCTTCCCCTGCAACGGCACCAGAAGAATGTTGGAAATATGCCCTAGAGGCAATAATAAATTAGTTATAATTATATTTCTTTGTTCATGATAATCGTTTATTATCCATGCTATAACTGTATTGATTGGAAACACAGTGCATGTGTGGATACATAGACAAAACACTGTCCCTAGTAAGCCTCTAGTTGACTAGCTCGTTGATCAAAGATGGTCAAGGTTTCCTGACCATAGGCAAGTGTTGTCACTTGATAACGGGATCACATCATTAGGAGAATCATGTGATGGACTAGACCCAAACTAATAGACGTAGCATGTTGATCGTGTCATTTTGTTGCTACTGTTTTCTTCGTGTCAAGTATTTGTTCCTATGACCATGAGATCATATAACTCACTGACACCGCAGGAATGCTTTGTGTGTATCAAACGTCGCAACGTAACTGGGTGACTATAAAGATGCTCTATAGGTATCTCCGAAGGTGTTCGTTGAGTTAGTATGGATCAAGACTGGGATTTGTCACTCTGTATTACGGAGAGGTATCTCGGGGCCCACTCGGTAATACAACATCACACACAAGCCTTGCAAGCAATGTGACTTAGTGTAAGTTGCGGGATCTTGTATTACGGAACGAGTAAAGAGACTTGCCGGTAAACGAGATTGAAATAGGTATGCGGATACTGACAATCGAATCTCGGGCAAGTAACATACCGAAGGACAAAGGGAATGACATACGGGATTATATGAATCCTTGGCACTGAGGTTCAAATGATAAGATCTTCATAGAATATGTAGGATCCAATATGGGCATCCAGGTCCCGCTATTGGATATTGACCGAGGAGTCTCTCGGGTCATGTCTACATAGTTCTCGAACCCGCAGGGTCTGCACACTTAAGGTTCGACGTTGTTTTATGCGTATTTGAGTTATATGGTTGGTTACCGAATGTTGTTCGGAGTCCCGGATGAGATCACAGACGTCACGAGGGTTTCCAAAATGGTCCGGAAACGAAGATTGATATATAGGATGACCTCATTTGGTTACCGGAAGGTTTTCGTGCATTACCGGAAAAGTTTCGGGCTCATCGGTAGTGTACTGGGAGTGCCGGGAGGGGTGCCGGGGACCATCAGGAGGGGTGTCACGCCCCAAGGGGTCTCATGGGCTATGGGAAGAGATAAACCAGCCCCTAGTGGGCTGGAATAAGTTCCCACTAAGGCCCATAAGGTTTGAGAAGGAAAAAACACAAGGTGGAAAGAGTTTCCAAGTGGGAAGGTGGAATCCTACTCCAAGTAGGATTGGAGTAGGACTCCTCCACCTCCAATTTCGGCCAAACCTTTAGGTTTTAAGGCTGCCTCCTTCCCTCCCTCCCTCCTATATATAGTGGGGTTTTAGGGCTGATTTGAAACAACTTTTTGCCACGGCAGCCCGACCACATACCTCCACGGTTTTTCCTCTAGATCGCGTTTCTGCGGAGCTCGGGCGGAGCCCTGCTGAGATTAGATCACCACCAACCTCCGGAGCGCCGTCACGCTGCCGGAGAACTCATCTACCTCTCCGTCTCTATTGCTGTATCAAGAAGGCCGAGATCATCGTCGAGCTGTACGTGTGCTGAACGCGGAGGTGTCGTCCGTTCGGCACTAGATCGGATCGGATCGTGGGACGGATCGCGGGACGGTTCATGGGACGGTTCGCGGGGCGGATCGAGGGACGTGAGGACGTTCCACTACATCAACCGCATTCACTAACGCTTCTGCTGTGTGATCTACAAGGGTACGTAGATCGGAAATCCCCTCTCGTAGATGGACATCACCATGATAGGTCTTCGTGCGCGTAGGAAATTTTTTGTTTCCCATGCGACGTTCCCCAACAGTGGCATCATGAGCTAGGTTCATGCGTAGATGTCTTCTCGAGTAGAACACAAAAGTTTTTGTGGGCGGTGATGTGCGTTTTGCTGCCCTCCTTAGTCTTTTCTTGATTCCGCAGTATTGTTGGATCGAAGCGGCTCGGACCGACATTACTCGTACGCTTACGAGAGACTGGTTTCATCGCTACGAGTAACTCCGTTGCTCAAAGATGACCGACGAGTGTCGGTTTCTCCAACTTTAGTTGAATCGGATTTGACCGAGGAGGTCCTTGGATGAGGTTAAATAGCAATTCATATATCTCCGTTGTGGTGTTTGCGTAAGTAAGATACGATCCTACTAGATACCCATGGTCACCACGTAAAACATGCAACAACAATTAGAGGACGTCTAACTTGTTTTTGCAGGGTATGCTTGTGATGTGATATGGCCAACGATGTGATGTGATATATTGGATGTATGAGATGATCATGTTGTAATAGTTAATATCGACTTGCACGTCGATGGTACGGCAACCGGCAGGAGCCATAGGGTTGTCTTTAAACTAACGTTTGTGCTTGCAGATGCGTTTACTATATTGCTAGGACGTAGCTTTAGTAGTAATAGCATGAGTAGCACGACAACCCCGATGACGACACGTTGATGGAGATCATGATGATGGAGATCATGGTGTGACGCCGGTGACAAGAAGATCGTGCTGGTGCTTTGGTGATGGAGATCAAGAAGCACATGATGATGGCCATATCATGTCACTTATGAATTGCATGTGATGTTAATCCTTTATGCACCTTATCTTGCTTAGAACGACGGTAGCATTATGAGGTGATCTCTCACTAAAATTTCAAGACGAAATTGTGTTCTCCCCGACTGTGCACCGTTGCTACAGTTCGTCGTTTCGAGACACCACGTGATGATCGGGTGTGATAGACTCAACGTTAACATACAACGGGTGCAAAACAGTTGCACACGCGGAACACTCGGGTTAAGCTTGACGAGCCTAGCATGTGCAGACATGGCCTCAGAACACATGAGACCGAAAGGTCGAGCATGAATCGTATAGTTGATATGATTAGCATAAAGATGCTTACCACTGAAACTATTCTCGACTCACGTGATGATCGGACTTGAGATAGTGGATTTGGATCATGTACAACTCAAATGACTAGAGAGATGTACTTTTTGAGTGGGAATTCTTAAGTAATATGATTAATTGAACAAATTGTCATGAACATAGTCTAATGGTCTTTGTGAATTATGATGTAGCTTGCGCTATAGCTCTACTGTTTTTATATGTTCCTAGAGAAAATTTAGTTGAAAGTTGATAGTAGCAAACTTTGCACAGGATTGTCCTCGTTGCTGCGCAGAAGGCTTATGTCCTTAATGCACCACTCAGTGTGCTGCACCTCGAGCGTCGTCTGTGGATGCTGTGAACATCCGACATACACGTTTCTGATGACTACACGATAGTTCAGTGCAAAATACTTAATGGCTTAGAAGCAAGGCGCCGAAGACGTTTTGAAACGTCACGGAACATAAGTGATGTTCTAAAGAGATGAAATTGTGATTTCATGCTTGTGCCCTTGTTAAGAGGTACGAGACCTCCGACAAGATTCTTTGTCCACAAAGTAAAGGAGAAAAGCTCAATCGTTGAGCATGTGCTCAGATTGTCTGAGTACGACAATCGCTTGAATCAAGTGGGAGTTAATCTTCCAGATGAGATAGTGATGGTTCTCCAAAGTCACTGCCACCAAGCTGTGAGAGCTTCGTGATGAACTATAACATATCAAGGATAGATACAATGATGCTTGAGCAATTCGCAATGTTTGACACTACGAAAGTAGAAATCAAGAAGGAGCATCAATAGTTGATGGTTAGTAAAACCACTAAGTTTCAAGAAAGGCAAGGGCTAGAAGGGATACTTCATGAAACGGCAAAACAATTGATGCACTAATGAAGAGACCCAAGATTAAACCCAAACCCGAGACTAAGTGCTTCTGTAATGAGGGGAACAGTCACTCAGGCGGAGCAACTCTAGATACTTGGTAGATAAGAAGGCTGGCAAAAGTTGGAAGAAGTATATTTGATATACATGATGTTGATGTGTACTTTACTAGTACTCCTAGTAGCACGAGGGTATTGGATACCGGTTTCGGTTGCTAAGTGATTAGTAACACGAAATGAAAGCTACGGCATAAACGGAGACTAGCTAAAGGCGAGGTGTCGATACGTGTTGGAAGTGTTTCCAAGGTTGATATGATCAAACGTCGCACGCTCCCTCTACCATCGGGATTGGTGTTAAACCTAAATAATTGTTATTTGGTGCTTGCGTTAAGCATGAACATGATTGGATCGTGTTTATTGCAATACGATTATTCATTTAAAGAGAATAATGGTTACTCTATTTGCTTGAATAGTCACCTTCAATGGTTTATTGAATCTCGATTGTAGTGTTACACATGTTCATGATATTGGTGCCAAAAGATACGAGGTAATGATGATAGTACCACTTACTTGTGGCACTGCCGCTTGAGTCATGTTGGTATAAATTGCATGAAGAGGCTCCATGCTGATGGATCTTTATACTCACTTGATTTTGAATCACTAGTGACATGCAAATCACACCACATGAGCAAGGCCTTGTTTTCATTGAGATGAAACAAGATAGTAACTTGTTGGAAGTGATACATTTTGATGTATGCAGTCCAATGGGTGCTGAGGCACGCAGTGGATGTCATTATGTTCTTACTTCAATGACGATTTGAGTAGATACAACAGTATTTACTTAATGAATCACAAGTCTGAAATATTGAAAAGTTCAATTCTGTTTCGGAGTGAAGATCGTCGTAACAAGAGGATAAACTGTCTACGATATGATCATAGAAATGAATATCTGAGTTACGAATTTTGGTACGCAGTTAAGACAATGTGGAAATTGTTTCACAGTTCATGCCACCTGGAACATCATAGTGTGATGATGTGTCTGAATGTCATAACCATGCACTATTTGGTATGGTGCATGTTATGATGTCTCTTATCGAATTACCACTATCGTTTATGGGTTATGCATTAGAGACAACCGCATTCACTTTAAATAGGGCACCGCATATTTCCGTTGGGATGACACAGTATAGAATGAGGTTTAGAGAAATCTAAACTGTCGTTTCTTGAAAGTTTGGGGCTTCGACACTTATGTGAAAAAGTTTCAGTCTGATAAGCTCGAACCCAAAACGGATGAATGCATCTTCATAGGATATCCAAAACAGTTGGGTACATCTCCTATCTCAGATCCGAAAGCAAAGTGTTTGTTTCTAGAAACGGATCCTTTCTCGAGGAAAGGTTTCTCTCGAAAGAATTGAGTGGGAGGGTGATAGAACTTGATGAGGTTATTGAACCATCACTTCGACTAGTGTGTAGGAGGGCACAGGAAGTTGTTCATGTGGCGCCTACACCAATTGAAGTGGAAGCTGATGATGGTGATCATTGAGCTTCGGATCAAGTTACTACAAACCTCGTAGGTCGACAAGGTCACGTACTACTACAGAGTGGTACGGTAACCCTGTCTTGGAGGTCATGTTGTTGAGCAACAGTGAACCTACGAGTTATGAAGAAGCAATGGTGGGCCCGGATTCCGACAAATGGCTTGAGGCCGTGAAATCCGAGAGAGGATCCATATATAAAACAAAGTGTAGACTTTGGAGGAACTACTTGATGGAAGTGAGACTATTGAGTAAAGATAGATCTTTGTAAGGAAGACAGACGATGATGGTGATAAGTCACTATTAAGAAAAGCTCGGCTTGTCGCAAAGATGTTTCTGACAAGATCAAATAGTTGACTATGATGAGACTTTCTCACTCATAGCGATGCTAAAAGTCTGTTGGAATTATGTTAGTAGTTGTTGCATTATTTGTGAAATATTGCACATAGGAAGACAAAACATTGTTTCCTCGACGGTTTCCTTGAGCAAACATTGTATGTGATACAACCAGGAGGTCTTGTCGATCCTAAAGATACTAACAAGTATGCAAGCTCCAGCGATCCTTCATTGGACTGGTGCAAGCATCTCGGAGTTGGAATATACACTTTGATGAGATGATCAAAGATTTTGGGTTTGTACAAGGTTTATGAGAAACTTGTATTTCCAAAGAAGTGAGTGGGAGCACTATAGAATTTCTGATAAGTATATGTGGTTTACATATTGTGGATCAGAAGTAATGTAGAATTTCTGTAAAGCATACAAGGTTGTTTGAAAGGAGTTTTCAAAGGAATACCTGCATTGCGCTACTTGAACGTTGAGCATCAAAGATCTATGGAGATAGATCGAAAGCGCTTGATAGAAGTTTCAACAAGATGCATGCCTTGACAAGTTTTTGAAGGAGTTCAAAATAGATCAGCAAAGAAGGAGTTCTTGGTTGCGTTGTAAGGTGTGAATTTGAGTAAGACTCAACACCCGACCCCGGCAGAATAAAGAGAATAGACGAAGGTCGTCTTCTATGCCTTGGCCGTAGAATCTGAAGTATGCCATGCTGGGTACCGCACCTGATGTGTGCCTTGACTTAAAGTCTGTTGAGAGGTACAGAGAGTGATCCATGATTGAATCACTAGCAGCGGTCAAAATTTATCCTTAGTAACTGATGGACTAAGGAATTTTTCTCGATTATGGAGGTGGTTAAAAAGTTCGTCGTAAAGGGTTACGTTGATGCAAGCTTTGACACTAATCCGAATAACTATGAGTAGTGAAACGGATTCGTATAGTAGAGTAGATATTTGGAGTATTTCCGAATAGCACATAGTAGCAGCATCTATAAGACGACATAAAGATTTGTAAAGATCACACGGATCTGAAAGTTTCAGAACCGTTGACTTAAACCTCTCTCACGAGCAAGACGTGATCAGACCCCATAACTATATGGGTGTTGGATTCATTGGAATCACATGGTGATGTGAACTAGATTATTGACTCTAGTGCAAGTGGGAGACTATTGGATATATGCCCTAGAGGCAATAATAAATTAGTTATTATTATATTTCTTTGTTCATGATAATCGTTTATTATCCATGCTATAATTGTATTGATTGGAAACACAGTGCATGTGTGGATACATAGACAAAACACTGTCCCTAGTAAGCCTCTAGTTGACTAGCTCGTTGATCAAAGATGGTCAAGGTTTCCTGACCATAGGCAAGTCTTGTCACTTGATAACGGTATCACATCATTAGGAGAATCATGTGATGGACTAGACCCAAACTAATAGACGTAGCATGTTGATCGTGTCATTTCGTTGCTACTGTTTTCTGCATGTCAAGTATTTGTTCCTATGACCATGAGATCATATAACTCACTGACACCGGAGGAATGCTTTGTGTGTATCAAACGTCGCAACATAACTGGGTGACTATAAAGATGCTCTACAGGTATCTCCGAAGGTGTTCGTTGAGTTAGTATGGATCAAGACTGGGATTTGTCACTCCATATGACGGAGAGGTATCTCGGGGCCCACTCGGTAATACAACATCACACACAATCCTTGCAAGCAATGTGACTTAGTGTAAGTTGCAGGATCTTGTATTACGGAATGAGTAAAGAGACTTGTCGGTAAACGAGATTGAAATAGGTATGTGGATAATGACGATCAAATCTCGGGCAAGTAACATACCGAAGGACAAAGGGAATGACATACGGGATTATATGAATCCTTGGCACTGAGGTTCAAACGATAAGATCTTCGTAGAATATGTAGGATCCAATATGGGCATCCAGGTCCCGCTATAGGATATTGACCGAGGAGTCTCTCGGGTCATGTCTACATAGTTCTCGAACCCGCAGGGTCTGCACACTTAAGGTTCGACGTTGTTTTATGCGTATTTGAGTTATATGGTTGGTTACCGAATGTTGTTCGGATTCCCGGATGAGATCACGGACGTCACGAGGGTTTCCGGAATGGTCCGGAAACGAAGATTGATATATAGGATGACCTCATTTGGTTACCGGAAGGTTTTCGTGCATTACCGGAAAAGTTTCAGGCTCATCGGTAGTGTACTGGGAGTGCCGGGAGAGGTGCCGGGGACCATCAGGAGGGGTGTCACGCCCCAAGGGGTCTCGTGGGCTATGGGAAGAGATAAACCAGCCCCTAGTGGGCTGGAATAAGTTCCCACTAAGGCCCATAAGGTTTGAGAAGGAAAAAACACAAGGTGGAAAGAGTTTCCAAGTGGGAAGGTGGAATCCTACTCCAAGTAGGATTGGAGTAGGACTCCTCCACCTCCAATTTCGGCCAAACCTTTAGGTTTTGAGGCTGCCTCCTCCCCTCCCTCCCTCCTATATATAGTGGGGTTTTAGGGCTGATTTGAAACAACTTTTTGCCACGGTAGCCCGACCACATACCTCCACGGTTTTTCCTCTAGATCGCGTTTCCGCGGAGCTCGGGCGGAGCCCTGCTGAGATTAGATCACCACCAACCTCCGGAGTGCCGTCACGCTGCCGGAGAACTCATATACCTCTCCGTATCTCTTGCTGGATCAAGAAGGCCGAGATCATCGTCGAGCTGTACGTGTGCTGAACACGGAGGTGCCGTCCGTTCCGCACTAGATCGGATCGGATCGTGGGACGGATCGCAGGACGGTTCATGGGACGGTTCGCGGGGCGGGTCGAGGGACGTGAGGACGTTCCACTACATCAACCGCGTTTACTAACGCTTCTGCTGTGCGATCTACAAGGGTACGTAGATCGGAAATCCCCTCTCGTAGATGGACATCACCATGATAGGTCTTCGTGCGTGTAGGAAATTCTTTGTTTCCCATGCGACGTTCCCCAACAAAGAATGCTGCTAGCACTCTCCGGCAATCGAAACTAGAAGAATGTTGTTGACGGCCCACCAGCGCGTGGGATCGTTGCAGTTTTCGAGGGTAGAATATTCGACCCAAACTTGTTGGTGAGCCAGACAGGAGGTGAGAGGATACTCTCGAGTATTAGCAGCTGAATATGTCAGATTCAAGCACACCTGAAAGATTGGTATCTGCAAGCAAAGTAATAACAGCAAAGTAGTATGATAACAACGGTGTCAGAAACGATCTATTGAGGGAAGACTATTTCTAACGATTGTAGCAATGGCGCCAAGTTGCCCGTTGACGGAAATTGTCTTTTCCCATCAACGTCGAGCGAATCAAGATTGCAGCAGGTAGCAGCAGTGTAACGAGTAATAGCAGCGGCAAGGAACAACAGTAGTGACAGCAGTAGCAAGTAGCAACAGTAGCAAGCGACAGTAGTAGCAACAGTAGCAGCAGAGCAAGACAAGTAACAGCAGCAGTAGGACAAACTCGTAGGCAATGGGTTGGTGATTTGTTTGGATGATATTCATCATGCAACAGCTATAACACAGAGAGATATGTGGCTAGCTCCCGTTCGTCAATGTGATGTAGGCATGCATTCCGTGTGTCGTCATACGTGCTTAGGGAAAAGAACTTGCATGACATCTATTGTCCATCCCTCCCGTGGCAGCGGGGTCCAAAAGGAAACTACGGGATATTAAGGTTCTCCAGTTAATAAAGAACCGGACCAACGTATTAGCACTTGGTGAACACATGAACTCCTCAAACTATGGTCATTACCGGGAGTGGTTCCGGTTATTGTCACTCCGGGGTTGCCTGATCATAACACATAGTAGGTAACTACAACTTGCAAGATCGGATCTAAAACACACATATATTGGAGACAACATAGAAATTTCAGATCTGAAATCATGGCACTCGGGCCCTATTGACAAGCATTAAGCATGGCAAAGTAGTAGCAACATCAATCTCAGAACATAGTGGATACTAGGGATCAATCCCCGTGAAAACTAACTCAATTACATGATAGATCTCATCATACTCATCACCGCCCAGCGTGTCCCGCCCAAGATGCGACCCTATCCTCAATTTGGCACGAGGGCCTCATCAGGGATAGAAGCGCATCTCGTTGTGTCGCAAGAATGGATATCGTCACAAGTACATGTACTGAAAAGATGAGATATATAAAGAGTTGGCTTACACTCGCCACAAGCTACATCAGAGTCACATCAGTACATTACATAATCATCAAGAGTAAGAGTAGGGTCCGACTACGGACGAAAACAAACGACAAAAGAAGAACGACGTCCATCCTTGCTATCCCAGGCTGCCGGTCTGGAACCCATCCTAGATCGATGAAGAAGGAGAAGAAGAGGCAACTCCAAATTAACAATCAACGCGCTCGCGTCAAGTAACCTTTACCTGTACCTGCAACTGGTGTTGTAGTAATCTGTGAGCCACAGGGGACTCAACAATCTCATTTCCAAAGGTATCAAGACTAGCAAAGCTTAATGGGTGAGGTATGGTTAAGTGGTGAGGTTGTAGCAGCGACTAAGCATATATTTGGTGGCTAACTTACGAGTACAAGATGTAAGAGGGGGAAGATCTACTCATAGCGGACGTGAACTACAGATGATCAAATGAATGATCCTGAACACCTACCTACGTCAGACATAACCCCACCGTGTCCTCGATCGGAGAAAGAACTCACGAAAGAGACAGTCACGGTTACGCACACAGTTGGCATATTTTAATTAAATTAACTTCAAGTTATCTAGAACCAGTGTTAAACAAAGTATCCACATTGCCACATAACCGCGGGCACGGCTTTCCGAAAGATTTAACCCTGCAGGGGTGCTCCAACTAGTCCATCACAAATTACCACAAGCCGCATAGAAATCCTCAATCACGAAGCTCGCGATCTCGTCGGATTCCCTAGTGGAAAACCTCAACTCTGAGATTACCCAAAGCATCACCGGAATCCCGATGCACAAGATATCTCGTCAAAGGTAAAACTGATCCAACAAGGCCGCCCGGCGTGTCGACGATCCCGATAGGAGTCGCGTATCTCGTTCTCAGGACACGACGGATGGAACTAGCTACGGGTGCCAAACCTCGAGTTTCCCTGTGGTGGCCCCGCAGGCAGACCGTTTGGGACCAACACCATCAGCACTGGCCCCCCTGTTTATGTAAAATTACTCCTCGGGTTCATGACGCCCTATGCATTTCAATGTTAACAGAATTATTATGTTGGGCAAATGTAGAACCAAAGTTGGGCCTTGCCAGACCAGCTTTAATCTAAAACGAATTATCAAGGGGGTCCCCATAACAACCCCGATCGTGTTAGGAGCGCTCGACTATGGAACATAACACCGATAGCCGAAACTAAGGGGGTAAAGGTGGAACAAAACACCAGGCTAGAAAGGCCGAGCCTTCCACCTTTTACCAAGTATATAGGTGCATTAAATTAAATAACATTAATATGGTGATATGACAAGGAACCCATGTTTTCACATGGAAGCATCTGCCCCTGCAGCTAGCAACGCTAACAACATGGTTAAGCAAGCAGCAACATAGCCAATCAGTGGTTTGGTAGGTTCAACAGTTGAAGGTTTCATGGCATTGTGGAGAGGCTGGTATTTAACAGGTGGTAGGCAACGAGACATAAACGATAGAAGCGATAAACTAGCATGGCAATGATACTAATGGTATCTGGGGGAAATGATCATCTTGCCTGAGATCCCGCTTGGAAGAAGAATGCCTCCGTGAAGCAGATGAACCGACGTAGTCGAACGGGTCCTCACGATCCGGCACGTAGCGGAACTCTATCGCGACGGAGCAAACCGGAAACACAAATCAACACACGGAATTCACCACACGATGCACAACACAAATTATGCATGAGCATCTGAATACATGCAAGTCACGGCATGACAATTCACACAATCAAACACTACACATTAAGTGAAGTTCAATATGCAACGAGTTGCATATTGACGAAACTCCACGTTAATTATTTAGTTCACTCCCGGTTATCTACACGGCAATATTAATGTTGTCAAACATACAAGAGGTGAAGAGGAAGTTAAACTACCTATCTAGGCATTTTAAGTGAGGTCGGAAATGACATATAGCACCTCCGAAACGACCTCACATGTTAATTTACAATTCTATCCAGATCTGAATTAACACCTTTAATTAGTTGTTAAACAGAAAAACAAATAGGTTCACGTGATTCTACGCGTCATTTTAGGCAACCTACACATAGAGATCATCTCCAACGAAGCTACGGTTCAAAAGTTACAAGCACCGCAAGATATGATGGCATGAATGCAATATGTGTGCAACGACGGCTATGAGCACCTCAAAAACAAATAACCAGCAAGAGAAAATGAAACTACACGAGATTCTAAGCAAGTTTCATGTAGGACACGGTCAAATTGGAGCTACGGTTCAAAAACTACGAGCAAAACAAGAAAATACTACAATCTGCCAAAATCAGCCACATAGCATATTCTACGCCTCACAACTTCGGCTACCCAACTCCGATAAGCTCAAGCAAGGCATGGCATGAAAGAGGGTAAGACGCACTACTACAAACAACTAACAACAACTAGCATGGCAGCAAGGAGCACTAGGAAAACAAGACACAAAATGGCATCTCACGCACTATTTCAGACTTAGTGAAAATTACACCTCGTGAAAGTGCAGTTTTCGATCCGAAGCAATATTGACAGCAGAAAAACCTACAGCTACAGGACTGCAAATGACATGAAACTTAACAGCATGCTAGAGTAACATAAGGGGTACAACTAACTCCATTTGACCAACCTCAAAAGAGCTACAGATCCAAAGATAGAAGCAAGACAAGACAGCAACAAAATATAACAGATTCCAGACTTGAAATATTTCAGCTCCTCTAAAACAGCACTATTACTAGCCACTTGAGGGCAATCAAAACACACCTAAACATGCATTTCTATTGCAACCAAAAATACCAGGGGCTAGACAAAACATCTAAGAAGAACTTCCTAGTTGACAACTAATTCAAACGGGGCACGGAATAAATCCTACGAATTAAACAAAAGGGCATCACGGCAAAATATCTCGCGAACTAACTTACTCAAAAACTAAAACTAATTGCACAGAAAAATCCATAGGATTTTTCTACCCCGGAAACATATAAAATATGTGGGGTTAGCGACACAAAATAAAGCCACACAATAATGCGGGAGAATAACCTATATACGGGAAAATAAACTACCGGCAAATCCCTACACGTAAATATACAATTGACCACTCTAAAAAACGTAGAAATATGGTCCCTAAAACATGGACATTTCTATCATGGCATTCGAGCAATCCGAACATGCGCGGAAAAATAATACGGGCTATATACTATTGGGGAAGCACACTTATCTATGTATTCGACACGTTAAACTACGTCAAACTATTATGCATGTTTCAAATTCGTAATCTACGCGCGAAACTACCACAAAACCATATATAACACGCGTCGTTCCGACTTACGGTTTAAAAGTTACGAGGGTTTAAATAATTAGCTAAATCCTGAAATTGTCTAAACCGAAAATAATTCCTATAATAGCTACCGGGCCGAAACTGGGGCGTAGAATAACTAAGAGGCACCTATGCGTAATTAAAGGGGTTGGGGGGCTATTCACCTTAGTAGGCCTGGCCCATGCCGCGGGGAGGAGGCCGAGGTGCGCCTGGCCGACTGGGCCTTGGTGGCCTTCTCGCGCAGGGGAGCAGCCCGCGCGGTGCTGGGCCGGCTCGGGAGCCTCCTGGCGAGGCCCGGCTGGGGTTCGCGGGGAGCCGGTCGACGGGCTCGCCTCGTCTTCCTCCCGCACGAGCAGAGGCGGCCGCCGGCGGTCGAGGACCACGAGATCTGGCCAGGACCCGGCGAGGTTGCAGTCCAAGCGGCGGGATCCGGCGAGGCAGGGACCGGCGGCTGGAGGGCACGCGATGGGGCACTGGAGGGCTCGGATCCGGGCGCACATCGGGGAAGCGGCGGCGACACATGGCGGCGGCGCAGGCTGGCCTGGCGTGCTGCGGCTAGCAACGACAGCAGACGGGGACGAAGCTGGGGGCGCGAGATCAGGCAGCGGCGGTGCTGGCCGGCGGGGCTTCCTGGCGGGGAGGTGCAGCGGCGCGTCGGGAGGGGCTCGGGCAGCACGGGGATGGCAGGAGCTCGGGCAGAACGGGGGCAGACCGGGGCGGTGGCGGCTCGGGCTTGCCCGGCGGCGCGATGCGGGCTCGGGCGGGCTCCAGATGGGCTCGCGGGCCCGGCGGCTGGAGTGGGAGAGAGGAGGCTGGCTAGGGTTTGGTGGATTGCACGGTTTTCGAGGCGGCTAGGGTTAGCTGCCTAAAATTTAGGAGGGGGTCTATTTATAACAAATGGGGGGGCTAGGTTTAGCAGTTTTTCGCTCCGGTTTCAACCGCGCGGTCGGCTTCGGACGATTCCGAACGTGGGTATGGGTACGCGGCCGTGTAGAGGGAATATCCGGAGACAAGAGGGAGAACGGGCGGCGCGGCACGAATTTTTTTAAAACATCGACAGACGTCCGACGGTAGACCGAATACGGTGCCGCTACGGTCGACCGTTCGGGTACCAGACGGACTCCGATCGCGACGAAATTCGACAGGCGGCCTAGCTATATCAAAATAAGACCGCACGTCAAATCTCAACCCGATCAGAGAAAGTTTTACGCACACTTTAAAAACAGGGTTTCGACGGTACCGTGGGCGCGTGCGTGTGCGGTCAGGCTCGGAACGGACAACGGCGAGAACCGGCAACTACCAACGGATGCAGGTTTTGAAAACGGGCGGCAACGGAGATGCCGATGCAATGTAGATGATGCGCATGATGCAATGATGACACGACAAATAAAATAAGCCACACGATGAAAACGGAAAGAGAGGGGAATCTTCTGGAACGTCGGCATCGGGCTGCCACAACTCTCCTACACTACAAGAGGATCTCGCCCCGAGATCCAAGAATGAAAGGGGGAGAGCATATGAAAGAACAAGAGGTAAAAATTTACTCGCTTCTTGACAAACGAGTGAAACCAACGATCCTTGAAGGTTGCAAAGAGATGAGGACTGATATGAGAAGGAAGCAAGAATTCACGGAAAATTTCGGCAGCACTTCGGTAGGAAAATGGGACAAAAAAATTCGAAAAGGTGGAAGAAATAGACAATATTCATAACAAACAACTAAATAGAACAAGGGAACACCACAATATTGATAGAACAACATGATAGACCCAAAAGAGCAACATCACAAGGCCTCCGGAAGAAGATAATATGAACTAGCTCATACGGAAGAAGATAATGAAGAAAGAATGACAACTACTAACTCCAATGAACTTGGCAAGCACCCTTGCGAGAAGAATTGAACGGAGTTGTTGGAAAAACAACAACGAAAGAACAAGATAGTAGTGGGCTTAAGGAAATCATCTCACATTTATAAGGTGACAACCAACCACTAAAAGAAACAAGGAAAGATTGGGAGAAACAAGATATGAACAATTATTTAAGAGGATACATTGAGAACTTGGATTAATGACAAGCACCATGAGAGCATAATCCATAGGAAAAGCTTTAGGTGAAATCCAAACCAATATAGCTCAATGAAGAAATCATGGGTTGAAATATCTCATGATCATAGAATTGGTGGGTTTAATTATCTCATTCTTGAAAGAAAAACTCTCTGAGGCTCCTACACTAACAAGAAGGCTATAATACCACCTCAAAGGATAAAGGAAGAACGAATGCACTTGGGAATGCAAGAGAACGGATAGATGAGAAAAGAATTGATATCATGAGACCTCCGGAAGAAGAATTCAAAATACTACGACAAGAATAAGAATTATGTTATGCTCATCCTTCATCAAGTTTAATTGATGACAAGCAACGGATTTATCATACCACTTATTCTTGTAGAAATGAATCTTGGAGAAACAGAGAGAAAACCCCACTTGAAGCATAATTGAAGGCAACACCGGTAAGAACTCACAATTGAATGGGAAAACCAAGAATTAATGGAGATACATGACAAAGAAGAGATCATGGTCCACCTATCAGAAAACTTGAACAAGGCACCGGAATAAACGAGAGACGAACAAGAGACAACAATGGTGAAGAATTGAGGATGAAAGCTGAAAGCTGAGAACGAAGAATCTTCTAAAATGATGGCCTTCGGAGGATCGAGAATAAAAACAACTCAGAAATGCGCTGGATAGCAAAAAAAGGATACTCATGATTGGAACAAATAAGATGACGACACCAAGCTGAAATGATGAATCTCGAAGAGAATGAACCAAGATTGAGAAAAATACTCCTTTGAATTTGCAAGCTAAGAATGATGACGAGGAACAACACCAAGAATAGCTGAGACCTCCGGAATAAAGAAGAATGCAAGATTGAGCCAAATATGAGAATTAACTCCAATTGCTCTTGAAGAATGAATATGACTGATGAAAATCATACTTACGTCATAGTTGAAAAGAATTAAAGATCTCCGGAGATGATTAAAAGAGCCAGGTAAGATCCTGGGAAAGAACCTGTGGGTTATGGGCCCACTCGAAGAAATCACCATTGAAAAGATTACTAGACAGATTGATATAGCACCGGTAAAAAGAAAACTAGATGAGGTTTAGCAACTCGAAAGAATAAAAAGAATTGAAAACACGAAACTTCTGAGATATCTTCAACACTCCGGATGAAAAGAGAGGAATGAATAACCAAGATAGTCTGAAAGAATCTCCAACATGAAAAAGAATTACAAGGATAATTAGGATATGATGAACACGGATAGCCGAATTAAATTCACCGGAAAAGATGACAAGAATGAACAAATATGACACGAATCTCCTCAGAATCTTCACAGTGAATCACCGGATACGACACGGAAGAAAAGATAGCGGAAGCACAAAGAAAAGAAAACTCTTGGATGAAAATCCAATCACTGAAGGAAAGGGTGGGAGGGCGGGGAAAAACAAAGACAACTTGGGCTAGATGAGATGAACTCCGGAATAAAATGAGAGAATGGCCTTGCAAAAATTGGAGAGGATTGACTCCACTTGGAGAGAAACACACCGGTTGAAAAGAATTGATATGGCGACTCCGGTTGGCAAAATTGATAAAACAACTGATTGAGCAACAGGATTTGCATTCTCACATAAAAATATGAGCACACCTCTTGGAAAGATCTGAAATCGCCACTTGACATCGAAGCAACTGAATTACCATATTAAAACAAAACAAAGGGTGCGGCTTGCAATTAGCCAGAACAAACTCATGAGAAAGATTTCCGTTCGATATTTTCGTGGACAGGATCGCACGGGCACGATTTACAGTAGCCATCAAGTGCAAGGCAGTGCACCCGACATACGAAGCGTCCCCGAGTCGTAGCAAGCTACAAGGACTCTTTAAGACACAACGTGTACCGCTGTAAGTCGACCATGAACAAACGAATCCACTAGATGTCGAACCCCAACCTCACATCATGCATTTGTTGGAAGAATGTCCTATAAGTAACTACTTGAATTCCCACCTATGAATTCCCGAAATATCTGGTCATGCAATCTGGTACACGGATACAAGGAGTAATATCATACAACTCCTATACTAACCCGTCACTTGTATCACACCCGTCAACACACGACCAGAATCTTGGACCTTCATCTACAACAGACCCTCGTGATCACAACGATACAAAGTATGGCAGTACCCCCGAACAATCTGCACCAGTACTAGGGACATCGGGGTTATCTCGCCACTACTAGTATTGAAGCAATTACGAACATCCTTCGTTCTGAGATACTAAGAAATCTGAATGATAACGATGTTCTCGAGAATCCCCTAGAGCTCAACTCCCCGGAAGAAGATCAAGTCAGACAGGAGGCACCAAGACACAACTCCGTCACATCGGCATCATATAGATTCCAAAAATATCCGCGTGATCCTAAAAAAAATTTTGAGTGAGAAGAGGAGTAGAATAAATTATTACGTCGAGATTCCTCACCAGAGCATAGAAGAGGAGAAAAAGAATCCTACTCTCCGATATATAACTAAGACTCAAATAGTTTTTCACTAGACTCGACTCGGCCAAGTTCGATCAATCAAGGGGGCTCCTAGGTCGGTCCTTGCTCTGATACCAACTTGTCACGCCCAAGATGCGACACTATCCTTAATTTGGCACGAGGGCCTCGTCAGGGATAGAAGCGCATCTCGTCGTGTCGCAAGAATGGATATCGTCACAAGTACATGTACTGAAAATATGAGATATATAAAGAGTTGGCTTACACTCGCCACAAGCTACATCAGAGTCACATCAGTACATTACATAATCATCAAGAGTAAGAGCAGGGCCCGACTACGGACGAAAACAAACGACAAAAGAAGAACGACGTCCATCCTTGCTATCCCAGGCTGCCGGTCTGGAACCCATCCTAGATCGATGAAGAAGGAGAAGAAGAGGCAACTCCAAATGAACAATCAACGCGCTCGCGTCAAGTAACCTTTACCTGTACCTGCAACTGGTGTTGTAGTAATCTGTGAGCCACAGGGGACTCAGCAATCTCATTTCCAAAGGTATCAAGACTAGCAAAGCTTAATGGGTGAGGTATGGTTAAGTGGTGAGGTTGCAGCAGCGACTAAGCATATATTTGGTGGCTAACTTACGAGTACAAGATGTAAGAGGGGGAAGATCTACGCATAGCGGACGTGAACTACAGATGATCAAATGAATGATCCTGAACACCTACCTACGTCAGACATAACCCCACCGTGTCCTCGATCGGAGAAAGAACTCACGAAAGAGACAGTCACGGTTACGCACACAGTTGGCATATTTTAATTAAATTAACTTCAAGTTATCTAGAACCAGTGTTAAACAAAGTATCCACATTGCCACATAACCGCGGGCACGGCTTTCCGAAAGATTTAACCCTGCAGGGGTGCTCCAACTAGTCCATCACAAATTACCACAAGACGCATAGAAATCCTCAATCACGAAGCTCGCGATCTCGTCGGATTCCCTAGTGGAAAACCTCAACTCTGAGATTACCCAAAGCATCACCGGAATCCCGATGCACAAGCTATCTCGTCAAAGGTAAAACTAATCCAGCAAGGCCGCCCGGCGTGTCGACGATCCCGATAGGAGCCGCGTATCTCGTTCTCAGGACACGACGGATGGAACTAGCTACGGGTGCCAAACCTCGAGTTTCCCTGTGGTGGCCCCGCAGGCAGACCGTTTGGGACCAACACCATCAGCACTGGCCCCCCTGTTTATGTAAAATTACTCCTCGGGTTCATAACGCCCTATGCATTTCAATGTTAACAGAATTATTATGTTGGGCAAATGTAGAACCAAAGTTGGGCCTTGCCAGACCAGCTTTAATCTAAAACGAAT
Source organism: Hordeum vulgare subsp. vulgare (assembly GCF_904849725.1). Classification (NCBI taxonomy): domain Eukaryota; kingdom Viridiplantae; phylum Streptophyta; class Magnoliopsida; order Poales; family Poaceae; genus Hordeum; species Hordeum vulgare. The sequence goes on along the minus strand of NC_058521.1, from coordinate 6,810,964 downwards.
TATCAAGGGGGTCCCCATAACAACCCCAATCGTGTTAGGAGCGCTCGATTATGGAACATAACACCGATAGCCGAAACTAAGGGGGCAAAGGTGGAACAAAACACCAGGCTAGAAAGGCCGAGCCTTCCACCTTTTACCAAGTATATAGGTGCATTAAATTAAATAACATTAATATGGTGATATGACAAGGAACCCATGTTTTCACATGGAAGCATCTGCCCCTGCAGCTAGGAACGCTAACAACATGGTTAAGCAAGCAGCAACATAGCCAATCAGTGGTTTGGTAGGTTGAACAGTTGAAGGTTTCATGGCATTGTGGAGAGGCTGGTATTTAACAGGTGGTAGGCAACGAGACATAAACGATAGAAGCGATAAACTAGCATGGCAATGATAGTAATGGTATCTGGGGGAAATGATCATCTTGCCTGAGATCCCGCTTGGAAGAAGAATGCCTCCGTGAAGCAGATGAACCGACATAGTCGAACGAGTCCTCACGATCCAGCACGTAGCGGAACTCTATCGCGACGGAGCAAACCGGAAACACAAATCAACACACGGAATTCACCACAAGATGCACAACACAAATGATGCATGAGCATCTGAATACATGCAAGTCACGGCATGACAATTCACACAATCAAACACTACACATTAAGTGAAGTTCAATATGCAATGAGTTGCATATTGACGAAACTCCACGTTAATTATTTAGTTCACTCCCGGTTATCTACACGGTAATATTAATGTTGTCAAACCTGCAAGAGGTGAAGCGTAAGTTAAACTACCTATCTAGGCATTTTAAGTGAGGTCGGAAATGACATATAGCACCTCCGAAACGACCTCACATGTTAATTTACAATTCTGTCAAGATCTGAATTAACACCTTTAATTAGTTGTTAAACAGCAAAAAAAATAGGTTCACGTGATTCTACGCGTCATTTCAGGCAACCTACACATAGAGATCATCTCCAACGGAGCTACGGTTCAAAAGTTACAAGCACTGCAAGATATGATGGCATGAATGCAATATGTGTGCAACGACGGCTACGAGCACCTCAAAAACAAATAACCAGCAAGAGAAAATGAAACTACACGAGATTCTAAGAAAGTTTCATGTAGGACACGATCAAATCGGAGCTACGGTTCAAAAACTACGAGCAAAACAAGAAAATACTACAATCTGTCAAAATCAGCCACATAGCATATTCTACGCCTCACAACTTCGGCTACCCAACTCCGATAAGCTCAAGCAAGGCATGGCATGAAAGAGGGCAAGACGCACTACTACAAACAACTAACAACAACTAGCATGGCAGCAAGGAGCACTAGCAAAAGAAGACACAAAATGGCATCTCACGCACTATTTCAGACTTAGTGAAAATTACACCTCGTGAAAGTGCAGTTTTCGATCTGAAGCAATATTGACAGCAGAAAAACCTATAGCTACAGGACTCCAAATGACATGAAACTTAACAGCATGCTAGAGTAACATAAGGGGTACAACTAACTCCATTGGACCAACCTCAAAAGAGCTACAGATCCAAAGATAGAAGCAAGACAAGACAGCAACAAAATATAACAGATTCCAAACTTAGAAATATTTCAGCTCCTCTAAAACAGCACTATTACTAGCCACTTGAGGGCAATCAAAACACACCTAAACATGCATTTCTATTGCAACCAAAAATACCAGGGGCTAGACAAAACATCTAAGAAGAACTTCCTAGTTGACAACTAATTCAAACGGGGCACGGAATAAATCCTACGAACTAAACAAAAGGGCATCACGGCAAAATATCTCGCGAACTAACTTACTCAAAAACTAAAACTAATTGCACAGAAAAATCCATGCCCGGAAACATATAAAATATGTGGGGTTTGCAACACAAAATAAAGCCACACAATAATGCGGGAGAATAACCTATATACGGGAAAATAAACTACCGGCAAATCCCTACACGTAAATATACAATTGACCACTCTAAAAAACGTAGAAATATGGTCCCTAAAACATGGACATTTCTATCATGGCATTCGAGCAATCCGAACATGCGCGGAAAAATAATACGGGCTATATACTATTGGGGCAGCACACTTATCTATGTATTCGACACGTTAAACTACGTCAAACTATTATGCATGTTTCAAATTCGTATTCTACGCGCGAAACTACCACAAAACCATATATAACAAGCGGCGTTCCGACTTACGGTTTAAAAGTTACGGGGGTTTAAATAATTAGCTAAATCCTGAAATTGTCTAAACCGAAAATAATTCCTATAATAGCTACCGGGCCGAAACTGGGGCGTAGAATAACTAAGAGGCGCCTATGCTTAATTAAAGGGGCTGGGGGGCTGGTCACCTTAGTGGGCCTGGCCCATGTCGCGGGGAGGAGGCCGAGGTGCGCCTGGCCGACTAGGCCTTGGTGGCCTTGTGGCGCACGGGAGCAGCCCGCGCGGTGCTGGGCCGGCTCGGGAGCCTCCTGGCGAGGCCCAGCTGGGGTTCGCGGGGAGCCGGTCGACGGGCTCGCCTCGTCTTCCTCCCGCACGAGCAGAGGCGGCCGCCGGCGATCGAGGACCACGAGATCTGGTCGGGACCCGGCGAGGTTGCAGTCCAAGCGGCGGGATCCGGCGAGGCAGGGACCGGCGGCTGGAGGGCACGCGACGGGGCACTGGAGGGCTCGGATCCGGGCGCACATCGGGGAAGCGGCGGCGACGCATGGCGGCGGCGCGGGCTGGCCTGGCGTGCTGCGGCTAGCAACGGCAGCAGACGGGGACGAAGCTGGGGGCGCGAGATCCGGCAGCGGCGGTGCTGGCCGGCGGGGCTTCCTGGCGGGGAGGTGCAGCGGCGCGTCGGGAGGGGCTCGGGCAGCACGGGGACGGCAGGAGCTCGGCAGAACGGGGGCAGACCGGGGCGGCGGCGGCTCGGGCTTGCGCGGCGGCGCGATGCGGGCTCGGGCGGGCTCCAGATGGGCTCGCGGGCCTGGCGGCTGGAGTGGGAGAGAGAAGCCTGGCTAGGGTTTGGTGGATTGCACGGTTTTCGAGGCGGCTAGGGTTAGCTGCCTAGAATTTAGGAGGGGGTCTATTTATAACAAATGGGGGGCTAGGTTTAGCAGTTTTTCGCTCCGGTTTCAACCGCGCGGTCGGATTCGGACGATTTCGAACGCGGGTATGGGTACGCGGCCGTGTAGAGGGAATATCCGGAGATGAGAGGGAGAACGGGCGGCGCGGCACGAATTTTTTTAAAACACCGACAAACGTCCGACGGTAGACCAAATACGGTGCCGCTACGGTTGACCGTTCGGGTACCAGACGGACTCCGATCGCGACGAAATTCGACAGGCGGCCTAGCTATATCAAAATAAGACCGCACGTCAAATCTCAACCTGATCAGAGAAAGTTTTACGCACACTTTAAAAACAGGGTTTCGAAGGTACCGCGGGCGCGTGCGTGTGCGGTCAGGCTTGGAACGGACAACGGCGAGAACCGGCAACTACTAACAGATGCAGGTTTTGAAAACGGGCGGCAATAGAGATGCCGATGCAATGCAGATGATGCGCATGATGCGATGATGACACGACAAATAAAATAAGCCACACGACGAAAACGGAAAGAGAGGGGAATCTTCTGGAACGTCGGCATCGGGCTGTCACACAGCGAGCCTACGAATAGATTACTCACGAACGATGAAGAGCTTTATGGAATTGGAGAGGGAAGAAGGTTGATGATGACGATAGCGACGATTTCCCCTCTCCGGAGCCCAAAACGGACTCCAGATCTGCCCTCGAGATGAAGAACAGGTTGTGGCGGCGCCTCCGTATCGCAAACGCGACGAAATCTTCTCTCTTGATTTTTTCTGGGACGAAAGTGAACTTATAGAGCTGAGATTGGGGGCGGCAGAGCCACGTGGGCCCCACAAGCTTGCCCACTGCCACCAGGGGGTGGCGGTGGCAGGGCTTGTGGCCCACTGGCCCACCTCCTCCAGTGGATCTTTGCGCACGTATTTTTCATATTTTCCAAAAATGTTCCTCGTAAATTTTCAGGACGTTCTGAGAACTTTGATTTCTGCACAAAAATAACACCAAGGCAATTCTACTGAAAACAACGTCAGTCCAGGTTAATTTCATTCAAATCATGCAAATTAGAGTCCAAAACAAGGGCAAAAGAGTTTGGCAAAGTAGATACGATGGAGACGTATCACACTTTACGTTCGCTTTACCTAGAACAAGTATGAAACTAGAAGTACTTTGTAGGAGTGATAGGATAGGCTTGCAAGAAAGTAAAGAACACGTAAATAAAACTAGGGGCTAGTTAGATAAAGAAACAACTACGAGTGTCTAACGAGTGTGGAAAAGTGGTGGTAGGAGTTGCGGAATTGTACCTAAGCAATTGACTACGTTACTAGATCGATAGCAAGTATTATGTGGGAGAGGCCTCTGCTAGTATGTCATACCTTACTTGGAATTCTATGAACTTATGATTGGAACTATTAGCAAGCATCCGCAACTACTAACATTCATTAAGGTAAAACCCAACCATAGCAATAAGACAATTTCTATGCTAGGTCTGAAGCTTCTGTCACTCTAGCTTGGCAATACATAGTCCTATCAACATACAACTAACCCTATAGTGTGATCCACGTGCGCGATCATATGATGGGCACCAAAGGACAGCAACATAACCACAAGCAAATTAAACCAACCATAGCAATTCATCAATCACCGATAGGACAACGATAATCTACTCAGACATCATAGGATAGCAACACATCATTGGATAATAATATGTAGCATAAAACACCATGTTCAAGTAGAGGGTACAGCTGGTTGCGGGAGAGTGGACCGCTGAATATAGATGGGAGAAGGTGATGGAGATGTTGGTGAAGATGATGGAGGTGTTGGTGAAATTCGCCGTCACACGATGATGTCCCGGGCGGCGTTCCGGCGCCGCCGGGAGAGAGGGGGAGAGAGACCCCCTCCTTCTTATTCTTCCTTGACCTCCTCCCTAGATGGGAGAAGGGTTTCCCCTCTGGTCCATGGTCTCCATGGCGGCAGAGGGGCGAGAGCTCCTCCGATATTCGATCTCTCTCTCTCTCTATGTCTTTCTGTTTCAGCGCTCCCAGATTTTGTGTTTCACCGTTTCTTAAATTCACGGAGATACGTAACTCCAATTGGGCTGAAATTTTAACACAATTTTCTTCCGTATATTATCTTTCTTGCAGAGAAATAAGGGCTCCAACCTCCTTAAGGAGTGGCCACAAGCCTGCCTGCCGCGGTCCCACCCCCTGGCCGCGGCGACAGGGCTTGTGGGCACTCCGTGCATCGCCTCGCGTTGATTCTTCTTCCCAAAAATCATAAATATTCCAAAAAAATACCCGTAAGTTTTTATTACGTTTGGACTTCGTTTGGTATGGATATTATGCGAAACAAAAAACATGCAACAAACAGGAACTGGCACTGGGCACTGGATCAATATGTTAGTCCCAAAAATAGTATAAAAAGTTGCCAAAAGTATATGAAAGTTGTAGAATATTGGCATGAAACAATCAAAAATTATAGATACGATGGAGACGTATCAGCATCCCCAAGCTTAATTCTTGCTCGTCCTCGAGTAGGTAAATGATAAAAAAGATAATTTTTGATGTGGAATGCTACCTAGCATAATCTTGATCATATAATCTAATCATGGCATGAATACTAAAACACAAGTGATTCGAAGCAATAGTCTATCATTTGACATAAAGAAAATAATATTTCAAGCATACTAACAAAGTAATCATGTCTTCTCAAAATATCATGGCCAAAGAAAGTTATCCCTATAAAATCATATAGTCTGACTATGCTCCATCTTCCCCACACAACGTATTTAAATCATGCACAACCCCGGTTTTAGCCAAGCAATTGTTTCATACTTTAGTGTTCTCAAACCTTTTCAACTTTCACGCAATACATGAGCGTGAGCCATGGACATAGCACTATAGGTGGAATAGAATATGGTGGTCGTGGAGAAGACAAAAAAGGAGGAGATAGTCTCACATCAACTAGGCGTATCAACGGGCTATGGAGATGCCCATCAATAGATATCAATGTGAGTGAGTAGGGATTGCCACGCAACGGATGCACTAGAGCTTATAAGTGTATGAAACCTCACAAAAGAAACTAGTGGGTGTGCACCCAACTTGCTTGCTCACGAAGACCTAGGGCAATTTTGAGGAAGCCCATCATTGGAATATACAAGCCAAGTTATATAATGAAAATTTCCCACTAGTATATGGAAGTGACAACATAGGAGACTCTCTGTCATGAAGATCATAGTGCTATTTGAAGCACAAGTGTGGAAAGAGGATAGTAGCAATTGTCCCCTCTCTCTTTTCTCTCATTTTTTTTGTGGGCTCTTTGGCCTCTCTTTTTTTTGGTGGGCATATTTGGCCTCTTTTTTGTAAATGGGCTTCGCTGGCCTCTTTTATTTCCTCACATGGGACAATGCTCTATTAATAATGATCATCACACTTACAACTCAATTGTTAGAGCAATGATGACACTATATGAAATGCCTTCGGTAGTGTACCGTGACAATGATCTAGCATAGCAATGACATCAAAAAACAGACAAGCCATGGAAACATCATGCTAGCTATCTTACGATCATGCAATGGCAATATGGAAGTGGTGGCACATGTCATGAGACGGAACGGTGGTAGTTGCATGGCAATATATCTCGGAGTGGCTATGAAAATGCCATAATAGGTAGGTATGGTGGCTGTTTTGAGGAAGGCTATATGGTGGGTATAATGCACCGACAAAAGTTGCGCGGTACTAGAGAGGCTAGCAATGGTGGAAGGGTGAGAGTGCGTATAATCCATGGACTCAACATTAGTCATAAAGAACTCACATACTTATTGCAAAAGTCTATTAGTCATCGAAACAAGGTACTACACGCATGCTCCTAGGGGAAAGGTTGGTAGGAGTTAACCATCGCGTGATCCCGACCTCCACACAGAGGATGACAATCAATAAATAAATCATGCTCCGACTTCATCACATAAGAGTTCACCATACGTGCATGCTAAGGGAATCACAAACCTTAACACAAGTATTTCTACGAATACACAATTACTCACTAGCATGACTAATATCACATATTCATGTCGCAAAACTATTGCAAGGAATCAAACATATCATATTCAGTGATCTACAAGTTTTATGTAGGATTTTATGACTAACCATGTGAATGGCCAACTCCTGTTAACTCTCTAAATAGGTATAAGTGAAGCATGAGAGTTTAATTCTTTCTACAAAAGATATGCCCCGCTCTAACAAATATAAGTGAAGCAAAATAGCATTCTACAAATGGCGGTTTTCTATGTGTAGGGAAACAGGCAATCCAAACTTCAAATGATATAAGTGAAGCACATGAAGAATTCTATAAAGCCAACCAAGGACTTTCTCATACCAGCATGGTGCATAAAAGAAAAAGGGAAAATAAACACAAAATACGCTCCAAGCATTTGCACATATCATGTGACGAATAAAAATATAACTACGAGTAAAATTACCGATAAATTGTAGACGAAAGAGGGGATGCCTACCGGGGCATCCCCAAGCTTAGACGCTTGACTCTTCCTTGAATATTACCTTGGGGTGCCTCGGGCATCCCCAAGCTTAGGCTCTTGCCTCTCCTTATTCCTTCATCCATCGTGCTCTCACCCAAAACTTGAAAACTTCAATCACACAAAACTCAACAAAACTTCGTGAGATCCGTTAGTATAATAAAATAAATCACCACTTCAAGTACTATTGTGAACTCATTCTAAATTCATATTAGCATTATGTCTACTGTAATCCAACTTCACCATGGTTCATACCCCCCGATACTACCCATAGATTCATCAAAATAAGAGAACAATGCATAGAAAACAGAATCTGTCAAAACAGAACAGTCTGTAGCAATCTGTATATTCCGTATACTTCTGATATCTCAAAAAATCTGAAAAATTATGAACGTCTGGAAAATTTGCATATCAATCAGCAGCAGAAAGAATCAACTCAAAATATCTTCCAGAATAAAAATGAAAATTAATTTCGTGAGCAGAAAGTTTCTGTCTTTTCTCAGCGTGATCAAACAACTATCACCCAAACTAATCGTAAAGGCTTTACTTGGCACATTATTTTTAAAAACACAAAGGAATTGTACAAGGGGATAATTATTTTTGTGAGAAAATTCCATGAAAAATTCTACATTGTTTCCATGAGCATGAACACAAGTGTTCAAGGTCGACCCTCACTTCCGCAATGCATCACCTTTCAATCGCTTCTCTTTTTGAAAAAGTTTTAAGTTCCCCTCTATATTTTTTTTGTTTTTAAACTAAATAAAAGCACTCAAAAGAAATAAATGACTCTCTAAAACTTCCGGGTTGTCTCCCAAGCAGCTCTTTCTTTAAAGCCATTAAGCTAGGCATAAAGTGCTCAAGTAATGGATCCACCCGGATCCCAAGGTATATCAAAGCCAATTTTAATTAGCAATGATTTCAAATTTAGTAGTGAGCACAAGGTAACATATATCATGCAATGACGAAGTCTAACTCTCTTCCTATGCATTGGCATGTCATAAAAGAACAACTCATGCACATCAAGTAAAGGCCAATACATAGCATAAGCAGTTTCTTGCAATTTTATCGTATTGGAAACATAGGGAGGTGGAGATTAGTTCCTCTCTCATAATAACTGCAAGTAGGAGCAGCAAGCACATGCATATTATATTCATCAAAATCATCATGTTTAACATAAGGGACTATAGCTAGCTCATCTTCATAAGCATCATTCATATTGGCAACATGGCCACAAGCATAGCATGCATCAAGTTCATCAAAAAGGGATATTTCAAACGAATCCAAGGGATCATAGCATTCATCCTTCGGTAAGAACGAAAAGAAATTAAATAATGTATGAGTAGAAGAGTTACTCTCATTAGAAGGTGGACACGGGTAACTAGTCCGCTCTTCCTCCTTTTGTTCTTCGCTCTCCTCTTCATCTTTTTCATCTAATGAGCTCACAATTTCAGCATTTTCTTCTTCCATAGTTTCCTGCAAAATAATAGTCTCTTCTTGGGAAGCATAGAATTTCTCCTTAAATCTTTCAATATGGGCATTATATTCATAATTAGTATAACAATAACGAAGCATAGCCAAATTTTCAGATCCGTAAGGAGCATCATCATTATCATCACACCTTTTAAACAGAGCCTCAATTTCATAAGCACCCATAAAAGCAACAAACTCTTCTGTTTGATCCACATCATAGTAATCATATATATCATTAGCATAAGAAGCCAAGGTTCTATGATCATTAAACTCACAAGAAAAGGGAAGGTGTGGAGCCTTCATCCTAGAGCAACAAGTAACACCATGTCTCTTGCATAGTTCCCAAGCATACCATTTCAACAAATGGATTTGATCCCATAAAAGTTTCCCTTTTTGAGTCAAGCGATAATCCCTAAAGTATTCACGTTGATCCAACGTGTATCCCATTATATAATTGAATGGGGCTTTCTCAGGATTATTAAAGAAGTATATAATATTTTCCACGTAACGAGCATCGAGGGTTTTAGGAGGTTCCCCATCTCCATGAGTAGCAAGTACACCTAATTTTTTTGGTATTTCATGTTCCATATCCATAATTAAAGATAGAGAACAACTTAGAATAGCAAATAAATCTACTTAGTGATAAAGCAAACAAGCACACACGAGGATATTCACCCCACGCTATTGCTCCCCGGCAACGGCGCCAGAAAAAGGTCTTGATAACCTACAAGTATAGGGGATCAATTGTAGCCTTTCTCGATAAGTAAGAGTGTCGAACCCAACGAGGAGATAAAGGTAGGACAAATATTCCTTCAAGTTCTATCAACCACCGATACAACTCCATGCACACTTTACGTTCGCTTTACCTAGAACAAGTATGAAACTAGAAGTACTTTGTAGGAGTGATAGGATAAGCTTGCAAGAAAGTAAAGAACATGTAAATAAAACTAGGGGTTGGTTAGATAAAGAAACAACTATGAGTGTCTAACGAGTGTGGAAAAGTGGTGGTAGGAGTTGCGGAATTGTCCCTAAGCAATTGACTACGTTACTAGATCGATAGCAAGTATTATGCGGGAGAGGCCTCTGCTAGCATGTCATCCCTTACTTGGAATTCTATGCAATTATGATTGGAATTATTAGCAAGCGTCCGCAACTACTAACGTTCATTAGGGTAAAACCCAACCATAGCAATAAGATATATTGGTCCCCCTTCAATCCCATATGCATCAATTTCTATGCTAGGTCTGAAGCTTCTGTCACTCTAGCCTGCCAATACATAGTCCTATCAACATACAACTAACCCTATGGTGTGATCCACGCGCGTGATCATATGATGGGCACCAAAGGACAGCAACATAACCATAAGCAAATTAAACCAACCATAGCAATTCATCAATCACTGATAGGACAATGATAATCTACTTAGACATCATAGGATAGCAACACATCATTGGATAATAATATGTAGCATAAAGCACCATGTTCAAGTAGAGGGTACAACGGGTTGCGGGAGAGTGGACCGCTGAATATAGATGGGGAAGGTGATGGAGATGTTGGTAAAGATGACGGAGGTGTTGGTGTAGATCGCCGTCACATGATGATATCCCGGGCGGCGTTCCGGCGCCGCCGGGAGAGAGGGGGAGAGAGCCCCCCTCCTTCTTCTTCTTCCTTGACCTCCTTCCTGGATGGGAGAAGGGTTTCCCCTCCGGTCCATGGTCTCCATGGCGGCGAGGGGCGAGAGCCCCTCCGAGATTCGATCTCTCTCTTTGTGTCCTTCTTTTTCTGCGCTCCCAGATTCTACGTTTCACCGTTTCTTAAATTCCCGAAGATCCGTAACTCCGATTGGTTTGAAATTTTAACACGATTTTCTTCCGGATATTATATTTCTTGCGGAGAAAGAAGAGCTCCAACCGCCTTAAGGAGTATCCACAAGCCTGCCTGCCGCGGGGCCACCCCCTGGCCGCGACGACAGGGCTTGTGGGCACTCCGTGCATCGCCTCGCGTTGATTCTTCTTCCTAAAAATCATATATTTTCCAAAAAAAATCCCCGTAAGTTTTTATTACGTTTGGACTTCGTTTGGTATGGATATTCTGCGAAACAAAAAACATGCAACAAACAGGAACTAACACTGGGCACTGGATCAATATGTTAGTCCCAAAAATAGTATAAAAAGTTGCCAAAAGTATATGAAAGTTGTAGAATATTGGCATGAAACAATCAAAAATTATAGATACAACGGAGACATATCGGACCCAAAATCAGTGAGTAATAGCGTACAATACTGGGCGGAATAGGCCAAAACTGTGAGTTTGGACGAGTTCTTTGTAACCAGACCCCGGGGTTCCCGAAACGTTCGGATCGCAACAAGACACAAAATCAGTGAGTAATAGCATACAAAAATGGCCGAAATAGGCCAAAATTGAGAGTTTGACGAGTTCCGTGTAATGGGACCCCGGGGTTTTCGAAATGTTTGAATGGCAGCGGGACCCAAAATCAGTGACTAATAGCATACAAAACAGGCTGGAATAGGCCAAAACTGCGAGTTTTGGCGAGTTCCCCGTAAGCGGACCCCGGGGTTCCCAAAATGTTTGATTCCTAGCGGAACCAAATTCAGTGACTAATAGCATACAAAACTGGGCAGAATAGGCCAAAGCTGCGAGTTTTGACGAGTTCCCCGTAACCGGACCCCGGGGTTCCCGAAACGTTCGGACCATAGTAGGACCCAAAATCAATGAGTAATAGCATACAAAACTCGGCGGAATAGGCCAAAACTGCGAGTTTTCACGAGTTCCCTGTAACATGACCCCGGGTTCCCAAAACATTCGGATCACAGCAAGACACAAAATTAGTGAGTAATAGCATACAAAACTGGCCGGAATAGGCCAAAACTATGAGTTTTAGTGAGTTCCTTGTAACCGGGCCCCGGGGTTCCCCAAACGTTCGGATCGCAGCAGCACATAAAATCAGTGAGTAATAGCATACAAAACTGGGCGGAATAGGCCAAACCTGCGAGTTTTGACAAGTCCACGTAAGCAATCCCAAGGGTTCCTGAAACGTTCGGATCCGAGTGGACCCAAAATCACTGAGTAATAGCATACAAAATTGGGCAGAATAGGCCAAAACTGCGAATTTTGACGAGTTCCCCTAACCGGACCTCGGGGTCCCGATACATTCGGATCGCAGTAGGACCCAAAATCAATGAGTAATAGCATACAAAACTGTACGGAATAGGCCAAAACTGCGAGTTTTGACGAGTTCCACGTAGCCGGACCCCAGGATTCCCAAAACGTTCGGGTCGCAGCAGGACCCAAATCAGTGACTAATAGCATACAATGCTGGGCGGAATAGGCGAAAACTGTGAGTTTTGACGAGTTCCCCGTAACCGGACCCCGGGGTTCCCGAAACTTTCAGATCGTAGCAGGACACAATATATGTGAGTAATTGCATACAAAACTGTCCGGAATAGGCCAAAACTTCGAGTTTTGACGAGTTCCCCCTAACCGGACCCGGGGGTTCTCGAAATGTTCGGATTGCAGTAGGATCCAAAATCAATGAGTAATAGCATACAATACTGGGCGGAATAGGCCAAAACTGCGAGTTTTGACGAGTTCCTTGTAACCAGACCTCGGGGTTCCCGAAACGTTTGGATCGCAGCAAGACACAAAATCAATGAGTAATAGCATACAAAACTGGCCAGAGTAGGCCGAAACTGCGAGTTTGACGAGTTCCTTGTAACGGGACCCCGGGGTTTCCGAAACGTTTGGATGGCAGCGGGACCCAAAATCACTGACTAATAGCATACAAAACAGGCTGGAATAGGCCAATACTGCGAGTTTTGACGAGTTCCCCGTAACCGGACCCCGGGGTTCCCGAAACATTCGGATTGCAGCACGACACAAAATGAGTGAGTGATACGTCCATGTTGCATCATGCTTTTATGTTGATATTTATCGCTTTATGGGTTGTTATTACACTTCACGGTACAATACTTATGAATTTTCTCTCTTATTTTATAAGGTTTACATGAAGAGGGAGAATGTCGGCACCTGGAATTCTGGTCTGAAAAGGGAGCAAGTTTGAGATACCTATTCTGCGCAACTCCAAAAGCCGTGAAAATCAACGGGGAATTATTTTGGATTTTATGAAAAATACCGGGCGGAAGAAGTACCAGAGGGGCGCCACCAGGAGGCCACAAGCCTCTCAGGCCCGGCCTACCCCCCTGGTCGGGCCTGGATGGCTTGTGGGCCCCCTGTTGCCCCTCCGACGCTCATTTTTTGCTATATGAAGGGCTTCGTTCCTGAAAAAATCAGAGGGAAGCTTTCGGGAGGAGCCGCCGCCGCCACGAGGCGGAACTTGAGCAGAACCAATCTAGAGCTCCGGCAGGGCTGTCCTGCCGGGGAAATTTCCCTCCCGGAGGGGGAAATTGTCGCCATCGTCATTACAGACACTCCTCTCATCGCAGGGGACTCGTCACCATCAACATCTTCATCAGCACCATCTCCTCTCCAAACCCTAGTTCATCTCTTGTAACCAATCTCCATCTCGCGACTCCGATTGGTACTTGTAAGGTTGCTAGTAGTGTTAATTACTCTTTGTAGTTGATGCTAGTTGGATTACTTGGTAGAAGATTATATGTTCAGATCTTTGATGCTACTCATTACCTCTCTGGTCATGAATATGATTATGCTTTGTGAGTAGTTACTTTTGTTCCTGAGGACATGGGATAAGTCATGCTATAAGTAGTCATGTGAATTTGGTATTCGTTCGATATTTTGATGTGTTGTATGTTGTTTTTCATCTAGTGGTGTTATGTGAACGTCGACTACATAACACTTCACCATTATTTGGGCCTAGAGGAAGGCATTGGGAAGTACTAAGTGGATGATGGGTTGCTAGAGTGACAGAAGCTTAAACCCTAGTTTATGCGTTGCTTCGTAAGGGGCTGATTTGGATCCACTAGTTTAATGCTATCATTAGACTTTGTCTTAATTCTTATTTTGTAGTTGTGGATGCTTGAGAGAGGGGTTAATCCTAAGTGGGATGCTTGTCCAAGTAAGGGCAGTACCCAAGCGTCGGTCCACCCACATATCAAACTATCAAAGTAGCGAACGTGAATCATATGAACATGATGAAAACTAGCTTGACAGAATTGTCCTATAAGACTTTGTCCAGGCTTGTCCCTTGCTAAAAAGGGATTGGGCCACTTTGCTGCACCTTTGTTACTTATTACTTGCTACTTGCTACGAATCATCTTATCACACAACTACTTGTTACCGATAATTTCAGTGCTTGCAGATATTACCTTGCTGAAAACCACTTGTGAGATCCTTCAGCTCCTCGTTCGGTTCGACACTCTTACTTATCGAAAGGACTACGGTAGATCCCCTATACTTGTGGTTCATCAAGACTCTTTTCTGGCGCCGTTGTCGGGGAGTGAAGCGCCTTTGGTAAGTGGAATTTGGTAAGGAAACATTTATATAGTGTGCTGAAATTTATTGCCACTTGTTGCTATGGAAACTAATCCTTTGAGGGGCTTGTTCGGGGTATCTTCACCTCGAACGGAAGCACAAAGAGTTGCTCCTCAACCTGCTGCACTTACTAAAAATATTTGCTATGAATTTCCTTCGGGTATGCTTGAGAAACTGCAGGCTAATCCTTTTACAGGAGATGGAACATCACTTCCAGACTTGCATCTAATCTATGTAGATAAAGTTTGTGGCTTATTTAAGCTTGCGGGTTTGCCCGAGGATGAGGTCAAGAAGAAGGTCTTTCCCTTATCTTTGAGGGATAAGGCGTTGACCTGGTATAGGCTATGTGATGATACTAGATCATGGAACTACAATTGATTGAAATTGGAATTTCATCAAAAAATTTATCCTATGCATCTAGTACATCGTGATCGGAATTATATTTATCATTTTTGGCCTCGTGACAGAGAAAGCATTGCTCAAGCTTGGGGGAGGCTTAAATAAATGTTATATTTATGCCCCAACCATGAGCTCTCGAGAGAAATTATCATTCAAAACTTCTATGCTCGGCTTTCTCATGATGATCGCACCATGCTTGACACTTCTTGTACCGGTTCTTTTATGAAGAGAGATATTGACTTCACATGGAATTTATTGGAAAGAATTAAACGCAACTCTGAAGATTGGGAGCTTGATGAAGGTAAGTAGTCAGGTATGAATTGCAAGTTTGATTGCGTTAAATCCTTTGTTGAAACAAATACCTTTTGTGATTTTAGCACTAAGTATGGACTTGACTCTAGGATAGTAGCTTATTTGTGTGAATCATTTGCTGCTCATATTGATCTCCCTAAAGAGAAGTGGTTTAAATATCATCCTCCCTTAGAAGTCAATGTAGTTAAAACCAATCCAGTTGAAGAGGAAGTCATTGCTTATAATGATCCTATTGTTCCTAGTGCTTACATTGAGAGACCACCTTTCCCTGTTAGAATAAAGGATCATTCTAAAGCTTCAACTGTGATACGTAGGGGCTACACTAGAACACCTACACCCCCTGAGCAAATTAGAGTTAAACCTAGCATTTCTATTATCAAAGATCTCCTGTCCGACAATGTTGATAGGCATGATATTTACTTCTGTGAAGATGCTGCTAGAATTGCTAAACCTCATAATAGAGACAAGCATAGGCATATTGTTGGCATGCCAGTTGCTTCTGTTAATATAGGAGATCATTGTTATCATGGTTTATGTGACGTGGGTGCTAGTGTTAGTGCAATACCTCAATCCTTATATGATGAAATTAAAGACGAGATTGCACATGTTGAGATGGAACCTATTGATGTCATTATTCAGCTTGCCAATAGAGACACTATCTGCCCTGTGGGAATTGTTAGGGATGTTGAAGTCTTGTGTGGTAAAAGGAAGTATCCTGCTGATTTCCTCATTCTTGCTACCACCCAAGATAGCTTTTGTACCATCATTTTCGGTAGACCCTTCCTCAATACCGTCAATGCTCATATTGACTGTGAGAAGCAAACTGTCACTGTTGGTTTTGAAGGTGTGACACATGAGTTCAATTTCTCCAAGTTTGGTAGACAACCCCATGAAAAAGAGTTTCCTAGTAAGGATGAAATTATTGCCCTAGCTTCTATTGTTGTGCCTCCTACTGATCCTTTAGAGCAATACCTGCTTGATCATGAAAATGATATGCATATGGATGAAAGGAATGAGATAGATAGAGTTATCTTTGAACAATATCCTATCATTAAGAATAACTTGCGTGTTGAACTGCTTTGAGATCCACCCCCACCAAAGGGTGATCCTGTGTTCGAGCTTAAACAGTTGCCAGATACTCTTAAGTATGCTTATCTTGATGAAAAAGAGATATATCCTGTTATTATTAGTGCTAGCCTGTCAGAGCATGAAGAAAAGAAGTTACTAAAAACTCTGAGGAAGCACTGTGCTGCTATTGGATATACTCTTGATGATCTTAAGGGCATTAGTCCCACTCTATTCCAGCACAAGATTAAAATTGATCCTGATTCCAAACCAGTTGCTGATCATCAATGGAGATTAAATCCTAAGATGAAAGAGGTAGTAAGAAAAGAAATACTAAAGCTCCTGGAAGCATATATTATCTATCATGTTGATCATAGTGATTGGGTGAGTCCGGTGCGTTGCATCCCTAAGAAGGGAGGTATTACCGTTGTCCCAAATGATAAGGATGAATTGATCCCACAAAGGATTATTACTGGCTATAGGATGGTGATCGGTTTTAGGAAATTGAATAAAGCCACTAGGAAAGATCATTACCCTTTGCCTTTTATCGACCAAATGCTAGAAAGACTGTCTAAACACTCACACTTCTTATTTCTAGATGGTTATTCTGGTTTCTCCCAAATACCTGTTGCACAATCTGATGAGGAGAAAACCACTTTCACCTGCCCTTTCGGTACCTTTGCTTACAGACGTATGCCTTTTGGCTTATGTAACGCACCTGCCACCTTTCAAATATGTATGATGGCTATATTCTCTGACTTTTGTGAAAAGATTGTTGAGGTTTTCATGGATGACTTCTCCGTTTACGGGTCTTCTTTTGATGATTGCCTCAGCAACCTTGATCGAGTCTTGCAGAGATGTAAAGACACCAACCTAGTCTTGAATTGGGAGAAGTGCCACTTTATGGTTAACGAAGGCATCGTCTTAGGACATAAAATTTCTGAAAGAGGTATTGGAGTCGATAAGGCTAAGGTTGATGCAATCGAGAAAATGCCATGCCCCACAGATATCAAAGGTATAAGAAGTTTCCTTGGTCATGATGGTTTCTATAGAAGGTTCATTAAAGACTTCTCTAAGATTTCTAGGACTCTTACCAATCTCTTGCAAAAGGATATTCCTTTTGTTTTTGACGATGATTGTGAGGAAGCCTTCGAAATACTTAAGAAGGCCTTGATAACTACACCTATTGTTCAACCACCTGATTGGAACCTACCTTTTGAAATCATGTGTGATGCTAGTGATTATGCTGTTGGTGTTGTCCTAGGACAAAGAGTTGATAAGAAGTTGAATGTTATTCACCATGCTAGTAAAACTCTAGACAGTGCCCAAAGAAACTATGCGACTACGGAAAAGGAATTTTTAGCAGTCGTGTTTGCATGTGAAAAGTTCAGATCTTACATAGTTGATTCCAAAATCACTATTCACACTGATCACGCTGCTATTAAGTACCTCATGGAAAAGAAAGATGGTAAACCTAGACTTATCAGATGGGTTCTCTTGCTACAAGAATTTGATTTGCATATTGTCGATAGGAAGGGTGCTGAGAACCCAGTACCAGATAACTTGTCTAGGTTGGAGAATGTTCTTGACGACCCACAACCTATTGATGATAGCTTCCCTGATAAGCAATTGAGTGTCATCAATACTTCACGTAGTGCACCGTGGTATGCTGATTATGCAAATTATATCGTTGCCAAATATATACCACCTAGTTTCACATACCAGCAAAAGAAGAAATTCTTCTTTGATTTGAGACATTACTTTTGGGATGATCCTCACCTTTATAAGGAAGGAGTAGATGGAGTTATTAGATGTTGTGTACGTGAACATGAACAGGGACAGATCGTACAGAAGTGTCACTCCGAGGCCTACGGAGGACACCATGCGGGAGATAGAACTGCCCACAAGGTATTGCAATCAGGTTTCTATTGGCCCACTCTCTTCAAGGATGCCCGTAAGTTTGTCTTGTCTTGTGACGAATGTCAAAGAATAGGTAATATCGGTAAACGTCAGGAAATGCCTATGAATTATTCACTTGTCATTGAACCATTTGATGTTTGGGGATTTGATTATATGGGACCTTTTCCAAAATCCAAAGGGTATACTCATATCCTAGTTGTTGTTGATTACGTCACTAAGTGGGTAGAAGTTGTCCCAACTAGTAGTGCTGATCACAACACCTCTATACGGATGCTTAAAGAATTTATCTTCCCTAGATTTGGAGTCCCTAGATATCTAAAGACCCATAGTGGTTCACATTTCATTCATGGTGCTTTCCGTAAAATGCTTGCTAAGTATGATGTCAACCATAGAATTGCGCCTCCCTATCACCCTCAGTCCAGTGGTCAAGTAGAGCTAAGTAATAGAGAGATTAAACTAATTCTGCAAAAGACTGTCAATAGGTCTAGAAAGAATTGATCTAAGAAGCTCGATGTTGCACTGTGGGCTTATAGAACTGCCTATAAGAATCCCATGTGCATGTCTCCATACAAAATGGTTTACGGTAAAGCATGTCATTTACCTCTCGAGCTAGAGCATAAGGCTTATTGGGCAATCAAAGAGCTCAACTTTGATTTCAAACTTGCTGGTGAGAAGAGGTTATTTGATATTAGCTCGCTTGATGAATGGAGAACTCAGGCATATGAAAATGCCAAGTTGTTCAAAGAAAAGGTTAAGAGGTGGCATGATAAAAGGATACAGAAACGTGATTTCAATGTAGGTGATTATGTCTTGCTATATAATTCCCGTTTAAGATTTTTTGCAGGCAAGCTTCTCTCCAAGTGGGAAGGTCCTTACATTGTTGAGGAAGTATATCGTTCCGGTGCCATCAAGATCAACAACACGGAAGGTAATTTTCTGAGAGTGGTAAATGGGCAAAGAATCAAGCACTATATCTCAGGTACTCCCATAAATGTTGAAAGCAATATTATCAATACCATAACTCCGGAGGAGTACATAAGGGATATTTATCAGCCTGTTTCAGACTCTGAAAACGAAGAGGTATGTGATTCGGTAAGTAAACAGACTCCAAAACTTTTCCAGTAGGAATTTTTCTCCGTTTTGGAATTTTTGAAAAAATAGAAAATTTTAAAGTAGTCCGGAAAGCGCACGAGGAGGCGACGAGCTTGCTAGGCCCGGCCTACCCCCTGGTCGGGCCTGGGTGGCTTGTGGGCACCTCGTGTGCCTCCCGGACTCCGTTTTCTTGCGGAGTACTCCTTCTGGTCAGAAAAACATCATTATATATTCTCCCGAAAGGTCTGACCCTCGTATCACGCAATTTTCCTCTGTTTTCGTTTCGAGCCTGTTTCTGCTGCAAATCTAGATCGCTATGGCGTCCCCAAAAGCTCCGAAGGACAAGATCTTCGAGAAGGTCATCAATCCCTAACTCGCGGGAGTGCTGCAACACACTCAATCTATCAAGATGCGTGAGGGGATGATGCACATCCGTGATGTTGAGGGGCCCAAGAAGACCGGAAGTGTGCAGGCGAGGCTCGAAGCAATGGAGCAACAAGTCTTCAAGTGCCAAGGGATGGTGGAGCGTGGACTCAACGCCAAACACATGATGATCACGGAGTTCACCAACAAGCACAAGATCGATGCCAATGACATCGGGAAGCACCTCTCCAGGCTCTATGACAGAATTGATCACCTCCAAGCCTAGATATATGACCTGCAGAACCAAAACTGTGAGTATGAGTATAGATTTAAATCAATACGGTTGGTTGCAGATTTGAGGATTCCGAAGACTCGGTCATCTTTCCATGATGGAGCACCTATGCCTTGGAAGACGGAGGATCAAACCCAGGTTGCAACAACTCCACCACCATCACCTCCAAAGGAAGACAACTAAGCATGGGTATGGGCAATCCCCTTGGCTTGTGCCAATCTTGGGGGAGTTGCCCCGGTATCGTATCACCATCACATCTTTTGCATTTACCTTTGTTTTAGTTTGTTCCTTTTCAGTTTTATGTTTCTCTGGTAGAGTAAAGTTCTTAGTGTTTTAGGCTTGAGTTTTGCTTTGTGTGACCGCCGATGTATTCGAGTTCGTGAGTCATATAATAAAGAGTGTCTTAGTTAAGGGTCTTGCCTCATGCCATGATCAAGAGAATGAGAAAAGAACAAAAGCATGAAAGATCATGTAATGATCTTATGGGAAGTGATGGCTTCACATATAAAAATAATGTTGATTGAAACTTGTTGAGGGTATACAAACGTAGACCTTGGTCATTGTTGCAATTAATAGGAAGTGATAAAGAAGGAGAGGTTCACATATAAATATATCATATTTAACACCATCTATGATTGTGAACACTCACTAAACTATTGCATGCTTAGAAGTAGATGTTGGACAAGGAAGACAACATAATGAATTGTGTTTGCTTGGTTCCGAACAATGTTATATGACTAGGGATCCCTTAACATGTGACAATTGCTTCCACCTCATATCAGCCAAAACTTCCGCACCAAGTGGAGATACTACTTGTGCATCCATAAACCTTAAACCCAGTTTTGCCATGAGAGTCCACCATACCTACCTATGGATTGAATAAGATCCCTCAAGTAAGTTGTCATCGGTGCAAGCAATAAAAATTGCTCCCTAATATGTATGATCTATTAGTATGTGGAAAATAAGCTTTGTACGAACCTGTGATGAGGAAGACATAAAAGCGACAGACTGCATAATAAAGTTCTTTATCACAGGAGGCAATATGAAGTGACGTTTCTTCACACTAAGATGCCACACATCCAAACCTCAAAAGCGCATGACAACCTCTGCTTCCCTCTGCGAAGGGCCTATCTTGTACCTTTACTTTCTGCCCTTGAAAGAGTCATGGTGATCTACACCAATTCCTTATTTCACCTTTTTCTTGGCTAACGTCATATGCTAGGGAAAGATCTATATTCATATGTCAACTTGGAAGTAAGTATTCATGAATTATTATTGTTGACATTACCCTTGAGGTAAATGGTTGGGAGGCGAAACTATAAGCCCCTATCTTTCTCTGTGTCCAACTGAAACTTTGATCTCATGAGTACCACGTGAGTTGTAGCAATTGTAGAAGACAAAAGGATGGTTGAGTATGTGGATTTGCTTTACAAGCTCTTATTTGACTCTTTCCGATGTTGTGATAAATTTCAATTGCTTCAATGTCTAAAGGCTATCGGTTGCTAATTCTCGGTAAGGCTCTTGATCGATACTTTACTTTGTGAAGGATTTGTCACTTTAGCATAAGAGATTATATGTTGGTATTGATGTTCTGATTATGATCATGACGCATGCATGTCTGTATCTTGTTTTGTCGACACCTCTCTCTCTAAACATGTGGGCATATTTATTGATCTCGGCTTTCGTTTGAGGACAAGCGAGGTCTAAGCTTGGGGGAGTTGATACGTCCATTTTGCATCATGCTTTTATGTTGATATTTATCGCTTTATGGGCTGTTATTACACTTCACGGTACAATACTTATGCCTTTTCCCTCTTATTTTATAAGGTTTACATGAAGAGGGAGAATGCCGGCAGCTAGTCTGAAAAGGGAGCAAGTTTGAGATACCTATTCTGCGCAACTCCAAAAGCCGTGAAAATCAACGGGGAATTATTTTGGATTTTATGAAAAATACTGGGTGGAAGAAGTACAAGAGGGGCGCCACTAGGAGGCCATAAGCCTGCCAGGCCCGGCCTACCCCCCTGGTCGGGCCTGGGTGGCTTGTGGGCCCCCTGCTGCCCCTCCGGTGCTCATCTTTTGCTATATGAAGGGTTTCGTTCCAGAAAAAATCAGAGAGAATCTTTCGGGAGGAGTCGTCGCCGCCACGAGGCGGAACTTGAGTAGAACCAATCTAGAGCTCCGGCAGGGTTGTCGTGCCGGGGAAATTTCCCTCCGAGAGGGGGAAATCGTCGCCATCGTCATCACCAACACTCCTCTCATTGGAGGGGACTCGTCACCATCAACATCTTCATCAGCACCATCTCCTCTCCAAACCCTAGTTCATCTCTTGTAACCAATCTCCGTCTCGCGACTCCGATTGGTACTTGTAAGGTTGCTAGTAGTGTTAATTACTCTTTGTAGTTGACGCTAGTTGGATTACTTGGTGGAAGATTTTATGTTCAGATCTTTGATGCTACTCAGTACCTCTCTGGTCATGAATATGATTATGCTTTTTGTGTAGTTACTTTTGTTCCTGAGGACATGGGATAAGTCATGCTATAAGTAGTCATGTGAATTTGGTACTCGTTCGATATTTTGATGTGTTGTATGTTGTTTTCCTCTAGTGGTGTTATGTGAACATCGACTACATAACACTTCACCATTATTTGGGCCTAGAGGAAGGCATTGGGAAGTAGTAAGTAGATGATGGGTTGCTAGAGTGACAAAAGCTTAAACCCTAGTTTATGCATTGCTTCATAAGGGGCTAATTTGGATCCACTAGTTTAATGCTATGGCTAGACTTTGTCTTAATTCTTCTTTCGTAGTTGCGGATGCTTGCGAGAGGGGTTAATCATAAGTGGGATGCTTGTCCAAGTAAGGGCAGTACCCAAGCTTCGGTCCACCCACATATCAAACTATCAAAGTAGCGAACGCGAATCATATGAACATGATGAAAACGAGCTTGACAGAATTTCCCATGTGTCCTCGGGAGCGCTTTACCTCCTATAAGACATTGTCCAGGCACGTCCCTTGCTACAAAAGGGATTTGGCCACTTTGTTGCACCTTTGTTACTTGTTACTTGCTACTTGCTACGAATCATCTTATCACACAACAAATTGTTACCGATAATTTCAGTGCTTGCAGATATCACCTTACCGAAAACCACTTGTCAGATCCTTCTGCTCCTCGTTGGGTTCGACACCCTTACTTATCGAAAGGGCTATGATAGATCCCCTATGCTTGTGGGTCATCAGTGAGCAATATGATACAAAACTGGGCGGAATAGGCCAAAAGTGCGAGTTTTGTCAAGTTCCCCGTAAGCGATCCCCAGGGTTCCTGAAACGTTCGGATCCAAGTTGACCCAAAATCAGTGACTAATAGCATACAAAACTGGGCGGAATAGGCCAAAACTGTGAATTTTGACGAGTTCCCCGTAACCGGACCCCGGGGTTCCCGAAACATTCGGATCGCAGAATGACCCAAAATGAGTGAGTAATAGCATACAAAACTGGACGGAATAGGCCAAAACTGCGAGTTTTGACGAGTTCCATGTAGCCGGACCCCGGGGTTCCCGAAACGTTCGGATCGCAGCACGACACAAAATCAGTGAGTAATAGCATACAATACTGGACAAAATAGGCCAAAACTGCGAGTTTTGAAGAGTTCCCCGTAACGGACCCCGGGGTTCCCGAAACTTTCGGATTGCAGCAGGACACACAGTTTGTGAGTAATAGCATATAAAACTGTCCGGAATAGGCCAAAACTTCGAGTTTTGACGAGTTCCCCCTAACCGGACCCCGGGGTTCCCGAAACGTTCGGATTGCAGTAGGACCCAAAATCAGTTTGTAATAGCATACAATACTGCGCGGAATAGGCCAAAACTGCGAGTTTTGACGAGTTCCTTGTAACCAGACCCCGGGGTTCCCGAAACGTTCGGATCGCAGCAAGACACAAAATCAGTGAGTAATAGCATACAAAACTGACCGGAATAGGCCAAAACTGCGAGTTTGACGAGTTCCTTGTAACGGGACGATACGTCTCCAACGTATCTAGAATTTTTTATGGTTCCGTGTTATTATCTTGTCAACTTTGGATGTTTTATATGCATGAATATGCTATTTTTTATCTTTTTTGGGACTAACCAATTAACTCAGTGCCCAGTGGTAGTTTCTGTTTTGCCGTGTTTTTGACCTTTTTCAGAAAAGAATATTAAACGAAGTCCAATCAGAATAAACCTTGCGGGATGATTTTTTGCATAACAGAAGATACGCACGGGACTTGAGAACCAAGGCAGGAGACCTCGTGGAAGGTCACAAGCCCCCTAGGAGACCAGTGCAGGCTTGTGGACCCCATGTTGCTCCTTTGCCCTACCTCTTTTGCCTATAAATTCTCTAAAATCCCGAAACAAAAGAAGAGAGACGCGAAAATACTTTTCCGCCGTCGCAAGCTTCTGTCTCCGCAAGATCCCATCTGGGGACCGTTCTGGTGCCCTGTCGGAGGGGGATTCGGACACGGAGGGCTTCTTCATCAACACCATTGCCTCTTCGATGATGTGTGAGTAGTTCACCACAGACCTTCGGGTCCATAGCTAGTAGCTAGATGGCTTCTTCTCTCTCTTGGATCTTCAATACAAAGTTCTCCATGATCTTCATGGAGATCTATCCGATGTAACTTTCTTTTGTGGTGTGTTTGTCGAGATCCGATGAATTCTGGATTTATGATCAGATTATCTATGAATATTATTTGAGTCTCTTCTGATCTCTTATATGCATGATTTCATATCCTTGTAATTCTCTTCGAGTTATGGGTTTCGTTTGGCCAACTTGATCTATAATTCTTGCAATGGGAGAAGTGCTTGGTTTTGGGTTCATACCGTGCGGTGTCCTCACCCAGTGACAGAAAGGGTAGCGAGGCACGCATCGTGTTGTTGCCATCAAGGGTAAAAAGATGGGGTTTATATCATATTGCTTGAGTTTATCCCTCTACATCATGTCATCTTGCCTAAGGCGTTACTCTGTTTGTCATGAACTTAATACACTAGATGCATGCTGGATAGCGGTCGATGTGTGGAGTAATAGTAGTAGATGCAGAAAGTATCGGTCTACTTGTCTCGGACGTGATGCCTATATGTATGATCATTGCCTTAGATATCGTCATGACTTTGCGCGATTCTATCAATTGCTCGACAGTAATTCGTTCACCCACCGTAATACTTGCTATCATGAGAGAAGCCTCGAGTGAACACTATGGCCCCCGGGTCTACTTCACATCATATATTCAGATCTACAAAAATACCAATAATCCTTTGTTGCACTTTTCACCTTTAGATCTCACCTGGCAAACAATCGTGAAGGGGTTGACAACCCCTTTTTCGCATTGGGTGCAAGTTTGTTTGTTTTTGTGCAGGTACATTGGTGCCTCATCTTGATACTCCTACTTGGTTGATACCTTGGTTCTCAAACTGAGGAAAATACTTATCGCTGCTTTGCTGCATCGCCCTTTCCTCTTCAAGGGAAAAACCAACGCAAGCTCAAGAGGTAGCACGGGACCCCGGGGTTTCCAAAACGTTTGGATGGCAGCGGGACCCAAAATGAGTGACTAATAGCATACAAAACAGGCCGGAATAGGCCAATACTGCGTGTTTTGACGAGTTCCGTGTAAGCGGACCCAGGGGTTCCCAAAACATTTGATTCCTAGCGGAACCAAACTCAGTGAGTAATAGCATACAAAACTGGACGGAATAGGCCAAAACTGCGAGTTTTGACGAGTTCCCCCAAACCGGAACCCGGGGTTCCCAAAACATTCGTATCGCATCGCGACACAAAATCAGTGAGTTATATATGTAGATGCTCCTCGAAACCTTCTCAACTTGAAATTCATTGATTTTTTCGCAAAAATTCTAGCCCGATAAAATTGATTTACCTACATAACCAAAACCATGCAGAAAACAACAGCTCAGACCGGATACTGAACTAATAGGTTGGTCTAGAAAATTCATATAAATTGGTGCAAAACCTATGCCAAACCGATATAAACATCGCATGAAACAATAAAAAAATACATATACATTTGAGACGCATCACTCATGAGCTATAGATCGGGTACCTTGTCACCTTCAACCTATTGACTCCTGACAGCTTTAATGTCATTGCCTTCAACATCTCTAGTGATGAGGTGGTGTCTAGGTGCAAAGAGCGCGTCGGGGCATTTGCATTGAAGCGTTAGTGTGTCTTTTAGTAGTGTGTGTTGGTTTAAGACTATGTGTGGTTATTAGGACATGTTTATTTAATAATGACATTACATGACTATGGTTGTTAATGTACTGCGTAATGCTTTCTCAAATTTCCATGTGGTGCCTATAGTGTTTGTGTTGGTAACCTATTGTTTGAGTGTTGAGGTTACCCGTGTATGTGTTTTTGGTGAGTGGGGATAGGGGGTGTAGGCAACCAAACTATATACACAACATACGAGAAGAAAACATCGTTGATAAAATCATTGTACCAAGCAGCTTTTGAGGAGAAGTTAGAGTTGTTTCGGTCCTCATGGCTACGGGTAAGGTTGAGGTCGCCAACGATGGGTGCATTATCAACTACTTCGTTGAGGAAACCTTGTTTATCGAAATAAGCACCCATATGTTTAGAATTTTTTTACGGGAAATATTTTAATCCATTCATCAATTGTTATGGTAGTACAAAGAAAACCAGAAGTAATAGAAATTACATTCACACATGCACACCACCTAGCAACAACTACAATCACTAGAGCAATCTAAGGGTGCACCACCATCATCATCCCTCCTTCATCGGATCTGGACAAACTCTGTTGTAGTAGAGAGTTATGAAGTCATCGTGCAAATGTCATACAAAACCAGCACGTTAGAACAACAATCATCGTACATGAAGAGTCGCCTTTCTTCTTTTGCTTGATGTTCAGGATTAAAAGGCAAACATATCAATCTGGTTTAACATCTTGTTATATTACAAACACACCATAGAAATGCCATACCAATTGTATATTTGCATGTATATAGCATGGTCAAGTTGATGAACATGATAATTCCCACAAACACCCTTATTTCTTGGACATCGATCCGGGCATAGATTACCATATATGCTATAACCATTGCTTCGTAGAGTATCTAGGGCTTCTTCCCCGCCATATATATCGAGTTATCGATGGAACATGCGTGTGCATTGCTCACACATTGATGTTGAGCACCATGGGTGAGTCGTCCTTATCGACGGTGAACTCCTGCGTGATCTTGCAGCCGGTGGGCATGACCACATCGACGTGGTACGCTCCATGATGCCCGCGGAACTTGAACTCTCCGTTCTCGTCGGCCTGGCCGTGCGCGTGCGTGAGCCACTCCTTCTTCAGCTGCAGCAGCCGGCGTCCGGCCTCGTTGATGTCCCCCTCGGCGTTGACAAGGTGCGCCGAGTCTCGGCTCATGAAGAGCTCCCAGAACCCCCAGAGCATGACGCCCTCCACCGCCGGGTGCGCGTACGCCTCCCGCAGCATCACCTCCAGGTCGTCGGCGCGCACGTACTCGTTCTCCGCCGATACGTCTAGCTCCGTGAACCAGAGCGGCAGGCCTAACACGGCGAGCCTGTCCAGCACATTGCGGATCACTGGACCCACAGGGTTGCTCACGTGGCCCTGCAGCCCAACGCCGCTCACCGGCGCGCCCTGCTCCTGCAGCCCGATGATCTGCTCGATGTACGCCTCGGGCGTGGCACGGATGTCGCACATGCCCTCCACATTGTAGTCGTTGACGAAGAGCAGCGCGTCGGGGTCGAGCTCGCTCGCCGTCTTGAACATGGTGGCGCGGATGTCCTTGCCGAGCTTGTCCTGGTAGAAGGAGCCGTGCAGCATCTCGTTGTTGACGTCGTAGTGCCGGAACTTGCCCTTGTACCGGGTGAGCAGCCCGTCGATCCTGCTCTTGACGGCGGCGGACAGGTCATCGGTGGAGAGCGTCTTGACCCACTGTTGCACCATGTTGTCCACCTCCCAGAAGATACAGTGGCCACGCACGCACATGCCATTATCAGAGCAGAGCTTGAGGAGGTCATCGGCGTCGGCGTAGCTGACCTGCCCCCTCTGCGGCTCCGTCCAGTACCACTTGAGCTCGTTCCCGAACACGGCCCAGTTGAAGTGCTTGGTGAAGAAATCCACGAAGTCCTCGTTGTCCATGTTGGTGCGCATGATGCACGCGCCCAGCGGGAAGCTGTTGGACACCTGGCGCACGCGCACCTCCACGCACTCCGCCGCCTGGAGCACGGCTCCGTCTGCCGCCGTCAGCTTCACCACCACGTCACGCTTGCGCACCTTGTCGGTGAGCTTCCTGAGGTGCTTGACCCGGGCCTTCCGGTCCACGGGGAAAATCTGGAAGCCGGCGACCATGAGGTCCAGGCCTGCGTCGGGGCCCTGGACGTACACCATGACGCGCGACGCCGGCTTGGCCTCCACGCGGAACGAGCCACCGATCTCGTACCACCGCTCGTCGCGCGCCAGGACCTGCCCGCCGTTGACCCACTGGCTGTCGACTGCGACGGCGATGTTGATGTTCTGCGCGCCGCTCATCTGGCCGGCGACACGGACCCAGGCCGAGACCTGGTACGTGGCGTGGAGCGTGAGCTTGTCGGTGATGATCTGTGCGGGGCCCATCCACGTCTGCGTGCGGTTGGTGACATGGATGTGCTTGCCGTTGAGCGGTTCATCGTCCAGTGCCAGAGACTCCTGCGCCATGGGAGGGAGCACGCGCGGCGAGCCGTCACGGACGGCGAGCGCGCACGGCCCGAGTGGGAACCAGCAGTTGAGGCCGTCGTCGAGGTTGCTGTTCTCGATGATGTTGGCACCATACTCAAGATTCTGTTAAAAAAACAAGGATCAAAACAACTTCCTTTTACTACAACAAGCTTTGTCCGGTTTTTATGTGGAAGAGGCGATGATGACGACGGATCTTTGGCTTTCTGCAATGTTTGTAGTTATCGTGAGATGATCTATGAATTTAGATATTTGTCGAGCGGATATTTGCACTGCATGATGATTTTTGGTATGCATGGTTGATCAGTTCATCGATGTTGTCAATGCTTCTAGTAAAAATGTACAAAGAGTTACGTACCGTGCATGCAAAGCGGGCGTGACGCATGGTATTGAGAAAGAACTTGTGTAACAGTAACGTGGCGGTTTAGCTACAATTTCTTGTGTGACTAAAGCGTGAAAGCTTTATCTGATGGAGCGGATACTGAACTCCGGTGCTCATCACGGACCAACTTGAGAGATAACGGAATGGCGTTCACCTGGAAGTCCGGCGGCGAGCACGGCGGTGCCTTCTGGGCGTGCTTGACCAGCAGGCAGTCGAGGAGCAGGTCGACGCCGGCCTTGGGCCCTTCGATGTAGATGGTGGCCTTGGCCACGGTGCTGTTGAGCAAAAACTTCCCCTGCAGCTGCGCCCAGTCCTTGTCCGACGCCTGCAACCTGCGCCACACGCACGAACGGCCGGCATGCATGAGACCAAAGGCACGCGCTTCGCCGGCAATGTCGATCACCGTGATCCGGCATGCAGTGAAAATTACGTACTTGCCGACGGAGATGTACTGCTGCCTGCCG
This sequence comes from Hordeum vulgare subsp. vulgare, assembly GCF_904849725.1. Taxonomy (NCBI): domain Eukaryota; kingdom Viridiplantae; phylum Streptophyta; class Magnoliopsida; order Poales; family Poaceae; genus Hordeum; species Hordeum vulgare. Next base: position 6,781,386 of record NC_058521.1, on the reverse strand, counting down.
TCGGCGGTCTGCACGGCGAGCGTGGCGCGGACCTCGCACGGCGAGACGCTGCTGGCCCCGGAGAGGCGCACGGTGGCGGCGACCTCGTAGGCCGTCTTGCGCTGCAGCCGCGCCGTCACGTCCTGCATGACGCCGTTCCACGTGTCGGTCCTCCCCGTGGCCGCCACGAAGTACTTGCCGGTCGCCGGGAGCACCTTGCCGTCGTCGAGCGAGTCGTGCAGCTCGATCTTGCACCCGCTGCCGGACCAGCCGTCCAGCCCGCTGTCGAACTCCGGGTTCAGGATGACGTTGTCGTCGTCGCCGACACGGCCCTCGTTGTTGTTGCCACCCATCGCCATTGCTGGTCCAGTCGAAGCTACTGGTGATGTCGATAACCGGTGGCTAGCTGGTTAATCTGAGCTGTGAGGCTAATGTCGATAACCGGTGCCTATATATGCCGACGACCGATCGCAGGCTCGGAGCCAGACAGAGAGTGGCCAACGAACCATTCCAAGCAAGTAATCTGCCTGGGATTGCAATGCAAGCTACACAAGAATTTCTTCCGCGCCGTTTAACAAGATGGTTGCTTGATCTGCAAACCGTAACGATCACTTGATCTGCAACTGGATCACGGGTTAATCTCCACAGACCGCATATATGCATGCCTTGGAGCGGATGGTTGCTTCAGCTTAGGAGTTGAATTATCGGAGACAATTCAATCTGATTCTGAATGATCGTAATCCATTCTTGCACTGCAATATAAGGCTCTCTCTCTCTCTCTCTCTCTCTCTGTGTCTAGGGAGATGGATGGATGGATGCCAGTAGGAGGGAGGAGTCTGGATGAGCATGGCGGGAGGCGTTGGAGTGAAGGGGAGGGCGACGACCTCTCCTAAACACCGGAGCTAGTGGTGCGCAGGAGATTTTGTGTGAGCCAATCGGGGTCGACAGCGGGAGGGCTACGGCAAGCAGGGGATGGAGCCGCTTTTGCATGCTCAGGGTATACGATGAGAAGTGGCTGGACCGGCGGCTGGTCTGTCACCGTCGGCCAAAATATGGGCACGTTAAGGTAGTAGCCGGAGTGCGGGACTCCTGTTGGCTTGCTTGTGGTGTGTCTTGTTTCGGCCAAAATATGGGCACGTTAGACAATTCCTTCTTTTTTCAGTTATGTGGTGTGTCTTGTTTCGGCCTGCGAATTTTGAATAACCTCAGTTCTGGGTCACTCAATTTCTTGGTGCGCTCAAGCCCATTAGCTCTGCAACTGCGCGAGCACTATCCCGCTCACCTGATGACCAACCCTTCCCTCTCTTCGTCTGTTTTTTTCCTTTGTTTTCATCTGTTTTTTCTTTTTCTTTCTTTTCATTAGCTCTGCAACTGCGTGAGCTCTAGCTCATCTGATGGGAAAATCCTATTTGAAGCTTAATGTGAAAAATGTCTGAGGCAGTAGGTTTTGGGAACATTTTAGACTTCCATAGACGATTTTTTCCGGTTTGGGGAACTTTCTAGAAGATTTCCTAAACCAGTTTTACTTTTTTTCTCGTTTTTTTCTTTATTTATTTTTGTTTCTTTTTTTCTGTTTCTATTTCAAAAATGTTCTGGATTTTCAGAAACTGTTTCGCAATTCTGAAAAATGTTCCGAAATTTGAAACAATGTTCTGGACTTTTAAAAAAATGTCCTCGAATATTTTAAAAATGTTTAGGATTTTTCATAAAAATGTTCCGGAATTTGAAAAAATGTTCTGGAATATTTATAAAAATGTTTCAGATTTCAAAACAATGTTACAAAATTTGAAAAAAAGTTAAAGAATTTAAAAAGTATTCCGGAATTTGAAAAAATAGAAAAACAAATTATTAGATTTTTTTGAAACAAAAAATAAGCTCGGCCGGGCAAGTTGGGTGCGAGGCAAAGATGAGCTGGCCCAGTAGGGGCGCCACCCCTGTGCGGCGCACTATTACTTGCCGCGGCGAATAGGAGGTCCCCATCTGATGACCCACCTTCCCTCTCTTCGTTTATTTATTTTTCTTTTTTCATGTGTTTTTTCTTTTTCTTTCTTTTCATTAGTAGATTTTTTTATTGGTGTACCTGGGAACTGGGATGTAGAGTGAGTAAATGTATGCACACTAATACTATACAATATGTGTGAAAATTACAATATTATATGATTATTATTTGTATACTAGAAATAGTAAAAAAGTTTAGTGTGCAAGTTTTTATTTCAGAGAATCTTTCTTTTAAAAGGGTAATACCGAAGTCACTTATTAATTCTTTCTTATAAAGCCTCATTAATATGCTTTTTTTCTTTTATTTCATTGTTTTCTTTCTTAAAGGTAATATCAATGACATTAATTCATTCCTTCTTCAAAAACTACCTTTTTTAAAAAAACCATTACTATATGCTTATGCTTACAGTATAAAAATTCGAAATTTATGTGTAAGTTTTATTACTCCTTGTTTATTAATTTTTTTTTTTCTTAAAGGGTAATACCAATTTCACTAATTCATTCTTTCATAGAAAATTTATTATTCTGAATTTATTTAGTTTTGATTTTCTTTCTTCTCTAATGGTAATACCAATACCGGTAATCCAGTTTTGCTGGAAAACTTCAATATTTTATTGTTTTTAAGTTTTTATTCATTTGCTTTCTTCTCTAAGGGTAATACTAATGTAACTATTATATGATTATTTTCGTATACTACAAAAAGCGTAAAGTTGTGTGTGCAATTTGTAACTTTTGAAAATATTTATTTTTAAAGGGTTATATCAATGCCACTTATTCATTGTTTCTTGTAAAACGATATATTTTGCTTTTTATCATTTTTTTTCTTTCTTAAGGGTAATACCAATGACACTCATTTGCTCCTTCTTACGAAACTTTTTTTTTTTGCAAAAAAATCATAATTATATGTGTATGCTTACGTTACAACAAAATACAATTCATGTGTAATTTTTCTGATTCCATACCACTAATTCATTTTTTATAGAAAATCAATATTTTGAATGTTGTTTTAGTTTTTTATTTTATTTTCTTTCTTCTTTAAGGATAATACCAATACCACTAATTCATTTTTGTTAGAAAAAATCATTCTATGGAAAAACTTTATCGTTTATTTAATTTTTTTTATTCTCCAAAGGTCATACTAATTCTACTAATTTATTCCTTCTTAGAATACCTATATTTTTAAGAAAATTAATGATATATGTGCATTATTGAATATCTTCAAAAGGGCAATTTCTGGGTAAATTGTGTGAAAAAATTTGTCATGATTTGTTTTTGTATTCTTTGTTTTATTCTTTAGGCATAGTAATGGTGCCATGATTTCATTACTTATCGTAACTTTAGATATTTTTTGTTTATTTTATTCTTTATGGTGAAACCAAAACAGGTATTTGATTTCTAATATAAACTAAAATTTCTTCATTTGTAATCCCACAGTATATTACTAAGTAGTCCATTTATCCGGTCTATTGGATGGGAAGGTCAAAACGCTGAGACCAAGGCTTTGTTTTTGGTTTAAGATCTGACCAATTAGCCCTAAAAAAAACCAAGCGAGAAAACGTCAGCTTTCCCCTGAAATAGCTCGAAAATGGGCCGGCAACTAGCGTGCGCAATCAGGCACCCGCCTAAATGTGCCAGGCCAGCACGCAGGAGGCCACTGCCTCATTTTCCTGTTTTTCTTTACGGTTTCTATATATATTTTTTTCATAATTATTCTATATACTTCCAAATATTACAAATATATATTACAAAAAATAATTTACATGATTCTTTTTAAAGGCCAATCATGCATTCGAAGACGTTAAAGTTTATAGGAAAAATGTTTCTGTTGTATACAAGAAATGTATGGTGTGTATGAAAGAATAGAAATTATAATATAAGTTTTTAAAAATATTAGTAATCCACTTGCAAAAATTTATACATGTACATAAAAATGTTCTTGGTATACAAAAATAATGTTTAATGCGTATTGCAAAACAAGACATACCAAAATATGTGTTTTTGAAAATGTTAGTCATGTATTTCTAACCCCATTTCATTGATATATGCATAGGTACGGAAAAAACACAAACGGGTAATCTAGAGCATAGTGAATAGCTCTAACATTGCCTCAGGGAGGGAAAATGTAATCCTGTATTTCAAAAACGTTAAACATGTATATATAAATTTTCAAATATGTTTTAAAAATTAATCAGCAGTATAATACAAAGGTACGATGTTTACAAAGAAAATAGATATCATAAAATATATTTTAGAAGATGTCAATCATATATAAGAAAAATCTTAAACCTGTATTAAGAAATGTTTACGTGTATATAAAAAATGTAAACGTGTGTTAAAACAATAGACAACAAAACATTTATTCACGAAATGTTAATCATGCATATGAAAAATTAAATTTATATCAAAAAAATGTTCGTGCCATGTACTAAAAATGTAGTCAGGTGTTGAAAAAATTAAAAAAAGAAAGGGGTAAAGCCATAGAAAGAAGCAAAAGAAAAAATAAAACAATGAAACAGTGCTAAAAGAAGAAAAGAAGGCAGAAAAAAGAAAGAAAGAAAGAAAACCATAAAAAAAAAGAACAAACTGTCAAAACTGAGAAAGGAACGAAGAAGGAGAAAAACAAAAAAAGTGAAGTGATAACGAAGAAAACCAATGAAAAAACAAAAAGAACCAAAGAAAAAAAAGAAAAAAGAAAGAAACCCGAGAGTGAGCGTGTCCAAAGCTAATGGGCGGGCCGCTCGCGCTACGCATGATGCGAGAGCAATAAGCGAGATTAACTAAGAAATAGTCCTACAATTAGCAGTTGAGACTATGAGCGCGCATTCATTCAAAGGCTGGTTCTATCAGCGGATGTTGCGGGAACCAAGGAGATTAGAATTACCCTATCAATGGACGTTGCGGGGACCTTCGATGGAAAAAAGGTGGCTGGCCCAAATTAACAGTTTCAGACAATTGCTTGTTAGTCGCTCTATAAATAGTTTGGGTAAGGGGTAGAAGAACCGTTTCAGTGTCAACTCAAAGCCAAGCAAAATTATTGAAGTGTATCTAAAAAAATTGGGACACTTTGATTGCTTGCATAGAGCCCAACCATGCATGCGCACGGTGAAATTTGAATGTTTGGTTGCCTACAGCTACATTCATTGTTTTGCCTGCAAAGTACAGAACCGAAAGCACCTTTCGGACATGCCTCTTAGGGGTGGTTGATTCTATCACTTTCTCTCACCCAAGCTCGGGCAATGGAGGGGACGGAAACGTGGTGCTGTCCGCTTGTATTCACAGAGATGGTGCGAGCTCGCGCGTCTCTCGAAAAGTGATGTGAGGAATTGGGGTCATCTCCCACCAATTCGGTCATCCTATATAGCCAACCCCACCTCACCGCGCAAACTCCTGTCACTGTTACCCCCTTTTTGAGTGTTCTCTACGTATAGATTGACACCGATGAGCAGGTAAGTAGCGCCTCTTCTCCGGTTGTCGGTTCACAGAGGCGGCAATTCGAGTCCTCCACTCCCACTGCCTACTTTGACCCTCCTTCTGGCTGCGTCGATGGTGTGAGTTTGGTCTCCCCTTTCTCTCTACTTACTCATTCAGATCCCTATCTCTTCTCCGGCGACACATTAATTTTCTTGAAGCCCGGTCCCTGAGCTTTCTCCGACGGTGTGGAGCTTCTGCTTGATGTGCCCTTTCGCGACGCGTTATGGCTCGAGAACTTACGTTCTTGTTCGAGTTAATCTTGTTTGGTTTTCACCAGATCCTTGCCACTTCTTGGTTATTTCTAACGCTAATCCTTCAAAAGAGAAGGAAAACCCCATGTTTGGCAGGAAATATCACTTACGAAAGGGAATCAAACAAGGTTAATACAAATCAAACCAAATGGAGGAACTTCCATGTGGAGAGCCAGGTCACCTGTGCACGAGAGCAAAAGACGGTCTTCCATACGAGCATGCGATCTCGTATCGGTGGTCGTATGAGGTGTCAACAGCTTCACCACATCTATACAAGACACTTTCGTGAAGGGACCAGGGGACAAAAGAACCCTAGCCGTTGCCACCACATCGAGAACGGACAAGGAGGAGATCCGAAGAACCTTCGAAGATCTTCTTAGTTTTGATTCTTTCATCTCCAACATCATCTCATCCTCTCCTTTGTAAGATAAATTTCAAGTAGTGAGAACAAGTTGTAACTCTACTCATCTCATTTGGAGATCAAGACTAATTGTATTGTCCATTTCATCTTATTATGGATCTTCAAAGTAATATTGAGATGGTTTTCGCTAGCTTAATCTTTGGCGTCATTGGTTTTGCTCTTTTGATGTGTGAGTAATTTCCCCTAGGCGTGGGAGATGTAGGTGAGTGGTAAACATTCATTTGTGCCTGATTTTTATGTTTTCATCTGTGATTGTACTCTTATGATCTGTCTATTAAGTTGTTATGATGTGGTGCATTCTATGTGTGTTGTCTAGTTTAAGGGCCCAGGCAACACGATCTCGAGAACTATGCAGATAACACATATTGTTTAGGGAATCCCTGTCGATCGAAGGCGTTCGGTCTCATCGACACATGTCAAACTCCTCGACATGCGGATTATGTGGTTCTCCGGATTCGTGGCGTCACTCCCTTCTTGAGTGTATGACATCTAGATGTGTTTGGGCGCTGGTAGAGAATGAAATTGGGCAGACACTCATGGCAAATACGGAACCCAACACAAAACACTGGTTGTTTGCACAATTGGAATCATTATCACATGCACTTTTTGTCAAACTCGCAGTTACATTATGGGCAATTTGGACGTCTAGAAGAAAGTCCATTCATGAGGGGATCTTCGAGAGCCCACAATCGATGTACTCTTTCACAACAAGGTTCATTGGTGAGCTAGAACAAATAAAGGAAGGCAAAGCGGAAGGGGTTCCAACAGTACAGGTGGACAGAAACAGGAGAGTTCGACCACGAGCCCCACCTGCAAATCGTGCAAAGGTTCATGTTGACGCAGCTGTGAGGACATGCAGGGGGGCGCTGTAGCGGTTGTGTGCCATGATTCGGCTGGGAACTACCTAGGCAGCTGCGCACTGGTGGTGCAAGGCGTAGATGACCCGATGACGCTGGAAACATTGGCTTGCAGGGAAGCACTCTGCATTGCCGAAGATCTTCTCCTTCAGCAGGTTGTCATATCCTCTGACGTAAAAGGGGTAGTCCAGGACATCAACCGAGGTTGACAGGGAAGGCGTGGCGCTATTATCAATGAGATCAAACTTCGGTCTACAAATTTTTCTTATGAAGGCCGTGAAAGCACTATCATAGCTCATAAGTTAGCTAGATACGCTCTAAATTTAGCTCCTGGGCGTCATGTATAGTTCGGAATTTGATCCAAAATCCCACTCTTTGTGGAATTTGATCAATAGAGATTAGGCTTTTTTTCTATAAAAAAAATGTGTTCTCAGACTCATCTGTTTTGCAGATATAATCCCAAAAGGAAAATCTATTTCGCACATATAATCCCATCATAATATCTCTCTCTCTCTCTCTCTCTCTCTCTCTCTTACCGAGAAATCCTACCATAATCTGTTGCAAAGATGGGCGTAGTACTCACTTCTCAGCACACGGCACGCCCGTAGATGCATTGGACAAGCATTCATCCATGCACTGTGCACTGTGGTTCGCCGGGCAGTCCCCCAAAAGGAGCCTCCGGCTGTTTTGTATCGCCTGCCCGTCCTCTTCCTGCGCCATCGAATCTACACGCGCGGATAAAACGCCCGCACGCGCGCGCATCGCTACCACAAGCCCGCCGGAGACCGTCCGTCAGCTGGTCGCCAACTTTTGCCTTTCCTCCACCATCATCACCACCCACCTCGCCTCCCCTTTCCACTCCCTCCGCCGCCGCTAGCCTTTTCGCTTCCCATCTTCCACCCACCCATCATCGTTATCAGATGGGCCATCTTTTCCTGCTCCTGCTGGCCCTCCTCCTCGCTTCCACCCGCGCCGCCTTCCACGCCAGCGCCGCCGCCTTCGCCGAGGTACGTACGTACGCCCACCAGCGCGCGTGGTCACCACGCAGCCGCAGTCCACACACGGTTAGCTTCGTCCTTGCGATGCGGTTTGAGTTCTGATCCTGTTCCTGCCTCCTCGACCTCTGTCCGTCTGCAGGAGAAGGGCATTGCGGGGATCAGGGGCGTGATAGGGTCGAGGCCGCCGAGCTGCGCGGGGAGGTGCAGGTCCTGCGGGCACTGCGAGGCCGTGCAGGTGCCCATTTCCCCGCAGGAGCTGCAGAAGAGGAAGAGGAAGGAGAAAGAGCTTGGGCGCCATGGCGGCCGTGCCGCTGCATCCGGCGGTGGTGGTGGGAGAGCGATGCCTTCCTCCTACGACGACCACTCCAACTACAAGCCGTTGAGCTGGAGGTGCAAGTGCCGGCGCTTCATACCCAGCCCATGAGAATGCACCATACAGTTCTAGATTCTCCTCTAAAATAGTACATCCATCTTTTGGGGTTCTCTCGGTGGATCTTGCTAGCTTGACTTTCTTGGTAGACGATCCTTTTGTCCCATTGTCTGGTTGGTCGATGTTTGTGTCCCCGGGATGATGATGATGAAATCTTGAGGAACTCGGCGTCCTTGGTTGCTGCCCCGTTCTTGTTCCAAGGTGTACGTAGAGGACTAATCAGTCCCTAACAGTCCAATTCGTTTTTGTAGTAAAGGTTCCCAACGAGTTGGCCGGTTTGCCGTACGTGTTGATCATGCAATGCAATGCAGGGGTTTGCCTATATTGTTGTTGGTATACAGTGACTTTAGCTAGCTTTTCCATGCTCTCACTCGTAGCTGGGGTTTTAAGGGGTTGAGTAATCCGGTTTCTAGGCTTAAGTGGCTGTATTTGAGAATACTAGCATCCAATAGATTCCTTGTCTCTCTCTCTCGATACTTTTGATCTACTAGCTTTGCAAACGGCAGTCTACTAATCCTATAGGGAGACAAGTACTAGGTCTGTAGGTCGCTAGTCTTGGTTGTTGTTCTTTCTCCTCTCCTCTCCTCTCCTGTCACTCATGCATGCATGTATGGACACACGGACACGCCACGGCTAGCCCTTCCCTACCCCAACACGAGTTGTCCCGTCGAAATTGAAAGCTCCTTCTTTCCTTCCAGCTGCAGCTGCATCATGCAGCGGCAGTCCAACACACACACACACACACAAGAGCCAAAATGTGCAAACTGCCGCTGCTGCTGCTCAGCTGAGATCGCAAGCGAGCGCAGCACTGCAGACACACACATACACACGGACACGGACACGGACAGAGAGAAAGAGAGCTGCAGAGAGGGAAGGAAGCAAGCTGTGTGTCTGTGTGGCGTGCTAGGTGCGGTGCGATTCCTTCCTTGTGAGCGCGGCGCAGCATAGGAGTGGCAGGCGGGATGGTTTTGCTCCAAAACGATCACGGGCCCCGCCGGAATTTGGACCCATCGAATCGGTGCCGATCGGATGCATCGATCAAATGTACCGTCACTGCTGGTATAATACGTACGTGCATTGATCCCGGTGTCCCTGTGAAGTCCCGTCCGGCCAGTCCAGTCACGTCGCCCCCTGGCTGTGGCTGCCTCTCCTCTCTCTCCGGTCAGCTATCAGGGTCCTTTTAGTTTTAGACGAGACTGGCCTACTCCTACTCCTACTCCGGTCAGGTCACTGTGCTACGCTGCCTGCCTGCCTGCACGGTAAGTAGTATCTTGACGTGCGCCGGTCGGTCGGGTGCACAGTGGCTGCTTTTTACCCAGAGACGATGCTGGGACGGGGAGACGCGCGCGCTCGGTCTCCGTGCGCTCTGCGTCGCCGAAACTGGGGAGCGTGCATGTGATCCGTCGAAAACCGAGGGGTGCTGGTGCTGGTGCTGGACTCGTGGCGGCCGTGGAGGAAAGGGTCCAAACCGGCCGCTGTCGATTGGATGAGATCGCTGAGGTGGGGAGGCGGCTCGTGGCACTACATGGGAACCATGCGTGCACAGTGGACTGCCACGTTTTCTTCAGCTTCAGCCATCAGGGCATCTCCAACGCGGACCTCGGGCACGGCATCCTGGACGGATGCGGGAGCCGGCCAGGAAAAACTATCCGCGTGTACTCTAAATAAACAAGATTAAAAAAGAAACCAATTACATGTAAACCAGATAATTTTCATGAAAAACTATCCGCATGTATTCTAAATAAGATTAGAAAAGAAACCGATTACATGTAAACCGGATAATTTCCATGAAGACGGACGTCATGGTATACTCCCGGGCTCACCGGGCAAGTCACCGGTTTGTCATTTGTGCGCTGCCTTCCTAGGACCCGAGCGACGAGGGTCTTCCGTGATCTATTTTTCATGGTTGTCCGCGGTGGTCGTGGACGTGTCGGCCTTGGCTTCTTTATCCATACATGTCTAAAGTGTTGTCCTCATTGCTCACGACGGAATTTTTCAGAAGACTTGTCCGAATGGGCAAGGAGGGGGTGACTTTTGGGATGGTGGCTTTGCAATAGGTTGCTAGAACAACATTGTTCCTTCCAGGAATCAAGCCATTTCTTGTTTTCATGATATCATGCTCCTGCACTCATCATTACCAGATACAATTGCAATGGTGTCATCCAAGGCTACTAGAGAATTTCCACTCAAAGAAATGGCAAAATCTTTAGGCAAGAAGTGCCAGAAGACCTAATCCTATTACATCATCGAATCTAGGCAAATCATTTGGTGAGGCTCAAGGAGTGGATCACTGGTCTTCTTTGATGTTGGCAGTCCAATGAAAAACCGTGTAGAGTGGGGCATGGTGGTAACCGGGATCCATGAAGCCGTTTCAAAAAATCTCAAACTTTTCAGTTTTAGAAAAGTCTAAAAAAATGCAAGCATACAATGATGAATTGTGTGTGTATAAAATTCAGGATGAAATACCTGGAAATGCAACCTGTAAAAAAGGCAAATTCATGGACTTTAAGGATGGATAGTATCATGTGCTGAAAGCTTTTTTTTTTTACACAACCCTCATTTCGACGTATTTCGTCATGCAAATTTATACACATGTAAATTGTGTTTCCATGTACATCTGTATTTTTTCTAGAATCTTTCAAAATGTAAAAATATGAGTTTTGCAAATGGAGGTCTCCGAAAGCAATTTTCAAACTCTGTATGAATTACCTCCATGTGTTCCAAAACAGGCATTGGTCAAACTTATATTAGCTCCTTAATTTCGTTGTATATACATGTACACTTTATGGAATTATGGTTAAATAAAAATTACCGCACAACAATTGTTCTACGGTTTGTGTTTTGTTTTGAAGAACGGGGTTGCTTGCGTTGACCGTTTTTCAGCTGCACGGACCATCAATCCAACGGGCGCTAACTACTGAATCAGGTGGCTACTAGTTGACCAGCCAAAAATTGGGTCGGTCAACCGTTGCCTAGCTTCGTTCAATTTGTTTTTATTCTGTTGGACTAATCCGTTCTATGCATCCCGTTATGGATTGTGCTTAGAGCATCTCTAGCACACCCCATAAAAGCAAACTGTAAAATTCGGATATGGATCGAAAAAAGCATTTTAAAGATACATTTTAACTACGGCTGAACATAAATTGTAAAACTAGAAAAAAAAGGTCCTTTCTCCAGTCCGGGTGTCGCCGCCCCTTCCTTCAACCGGCCGCGCCGGCCATGCCGGCCGTGTCCAACCCCGCCGTCCGTCGGTCGTGCCCCGTCGGCCATGCCCCGTCGTCCGTCGGCCGTGTCCGGTCCCCGTCGAGCTCGCCCCATTACCCCGCCGGTCGCGTCCAACCTCGCCGGTAACGCCTTGCCACCCGTCGGTCATGCCCCGCCGCCCGTCGGCACTGTCCTCCTTCGTTGCCACCCGCGACGGCCGAGCCGTGCCTCTTTGCCGGCCATTCCGGGAGGATTCCGGCAGCCAGACTGAGATCATGGGAGGCCAAGACGATGTCGAGCTCGTCCAACTCAAACCGGCGGCGATTGATTGCAACGTCTAGCGGCCTTTTCAGTGTGTGGTGATGAATTCCAACGAGTTAGGGCGGATTCCGGCAAACTCCGCGGTAGCGTGTTTGCTCCGATGAGGTTTGACCGGTATACAGGCCCCTCTCGGTTCGGCCTTCAAACCTTCAAACGTAAGGGTTTCAGATGTGACTTTTCCGTGTCACTTAAAAAATTACGGGTTAGATCACTTTTACGGTTTGTGTTCTGGACATTTTTTCATCAAAACTGTAAAACGTAATTTTTTATGAGCTTGGGCGCTTATATAAAGTCTGCTAGAGATACTCTTAGCTGCTCATATATTCCATGTGATGGTATCACGTCGACAGAACGATTGAGTGAGAGAAAAATAAGGTTGATCGAAACAAGCAGAGCCAAATGGGGAAGAGTCTTTCTTTGTAAACCGTAGGAGATATATTATACTCTGCGTTTTTACTACCTCTCCCTACTCATTTTTTCAGTTCGTTTCTTTTATTTAGAACCTGTTAAAAGTTTAGCATGTATCTAAATTCAAATAAATTGTTTTTAACTTTCTAGCGTCCAATTTTCCTTTTCCTCTTTTCCCATGAGCATAACTGGACACATCTCACGGCGATCCGTACTTATCGTGTAGGACGACAACTGCCAATCAAACCCCTCTCGGCTACGTGAATTTGGACCGGAGTATGTACCATTTTTTTCCTTTTTGTCATTTTTTTTGTTTTTTCTTGTTGGGATTTTTTCCTTTATCTCTATTCTTTATTATTTATCAAATTTATGATTTTTTTAAATCATGAATACTTTTTGAATTCATGAACATTCCTTTTGCAATCTTAAACTATTTTGAAATCATGTTTTTTTTAAATTAGTGGCATTTTTTAAACGTAGAACCTTTTTGAGTTCACGAGCATTTTTCAAAATTACGATCAGTTACGAATTCACGAATGTTCTTACTAGTTACGAACTCTTTCCTGAAATCTTGATCATTTTTTGAAAACTTACAAACATTTTTGAATTTATGAACATTTAATAGAATTGATGATATTTTCCAAAATTCATGAACATTTTCTTGAACCCATGAACATTTTTTTCATATTCAGAATAGTTTTTTGAAATCATAAGTATTTTTATGGATTTGTGAACATTTTTCAAATTAGATAACAATTATTTCAAACTCACGGCCATTTTTTCAATTCAGGAATATTCCTTTTGAGATTAGTTAACTAGGTCCAGGATTGCATGGGCCTAAATCTGGTTATGAGATGGTCCCAGTTATGTTTCAACATGGCATCCGTAGGGTTTGGGTATCGGTATTATGTGCCCAAACCCGTACCCTTCTTAAAAAAGTTTGTCCATACGTGTACCTGTATACGCACCCCGGGTTTAAAAAGGTTCCCATACCCGTATTCGATCGGGTGCGGGTAATACTCGTGGGTAAAAATACTTGTATATATTTTAACGTTTTAACACATAAGCATTTCAACACACATATACATTATTTCATCACAAATATATAACATTTCAACACCCGAAGGTCACGGCCCACAAGCCATCGATCAAGTATGTGCCATTTAGTTACTAGTTTCGACCATTTTGGCTTTTCAGTAACTTTAATCGTGGATTTCCTAGACTTGCGAGGAAGAAGCTCGCGGGTCGCAGATCTTCCCACGCGCCGACTCCTCTCGTTATACTTCTGCCTTATGACGCACCGACCCTAATCGATCCGTCGATCTAGGAGATCTTGCATAATGTGTTGTGAGAGCCTGTCAGGGCATGGGAGGCAGGAGCGATCCGTAAAAATGGGCAGTGAGGCCAAAAGAGGGTCCGATCGTCACCAAGGATGAGGAGAAAGAAATCATGATGCGGGTCACGCACACCCATGCCATCACAACATGGGAGGTGGTGAGGTCTGCAGGGATGAGGACGCTGCTCCATCCTTGTCAAGTAAGGTTGGACGCATGGCTTTGTTATCAAAAATTTCGGTTAAACTCTCCAAGGGTTACGAGACTGAGCTTGACGTGTCGGAAGATACAAAGTCAGTGTTGAAGGAGAGCCAAACCCAAGGAGTCCCCGACGATCGCCGGTGAGGAATCCCCGACGATCGCTGAAGGAGTCCCTCCGTCCACGGGCGTCCTCCCCGCTGCCCTAGAGGAGCCGGTTTAGACACTGTAACAAGCTTGCAAACATGCTATTATAGTGTTGTTGTTTCACACTTGTTAAAAAACTGTTAAGTGTGAAACTGCTTGTTATAAAACTTGTCAACTCTGCATGATGTTTGCCACTAATCCATTGTTCATATGCATATGATTTTATTAAGTCTCAAAACAACTTATCTCATGGTTGCATATTGCCTTGACGACTCCTATGAACCTCTTGCTCCTATGTTTATGCCACGCTGAATAGTTCTTTGTATAATTACCGCTGATTTTTGATCTTAGAATCATGAACAGAAAAAATGTCCTTGTCCGACGACGAGGGGACGATCGGTGAGTACCATTTGTGCTGGGATGACAAGGGTATATGCAACCGTTATCCTCACCTAGACAACGGTACGTCCTTCACCGTCAAGCTACAAGATGACTTTGATATTATTACGGTATGTAAAGACGACATGTATTTTTTGTTAATGAAGTATGACGTATGCTTCTTTGCTTTAATTAACCTTTAATTGTTCTTTTGTGCAATTCGACTAGTGTATTCCCTGCCATGCAAGATTCGTTGTCTTGGACAAGTTCCATTTCAAAAAGAATGATACTACACAACCTAAGATAGCTCACCTAAAACAGAGCATTACACTTTTGTTGTTAAGGTAAAAAATGAAGAAGATCACACATGTTTTGGTTGTTCTAATTGGAGAGCATTTTGTAAAGCATATGGGTTGGATGAAGACATGCACATTACCTTCAATCTTGGTAATGATGATGTTCGTCATAATAATATATAAATTTGGATGCATGCGGATGACTTGATTCAAGTTCTACCTCCACGTGAGTTTGCCAAAAAAATTGTTCGGTAATGTATATTGATTATTAAAAAGTATTTGATACTCATCCCGACTAAACTTCTTTATTTTAAATTATCAGCTTATTTCTCTGCTACAAGAACTACACGACAGATAATAGATCGAAGCTACTACAGTTACGACTCCGAGCTTACTTTTTGGAAAAAATCATCTCATCTCATTTATTCATGATTTCAGTAGCATGCTAAATATTACATGACTGACAACAATTATCATGGATATGTGCCACTAGTGCACCAGTTGAACCCTTATAACATCTCTTCAGACAACTTTGTAAGAATTTTTTTTACCATTGCGTCACTAGTCCATCTTTTTCATACATTCTTCCTAAGAAAAAATAGTTTGCTAACTTTGCTATTATTACTTATGTTCTTCAAGAGGCACCCTCGCGAGAGACCGTGCCTAAATGGATGCTTATCAATGGTGATTTGCATATGGTTAACTTACGCCCACTTTGGATGGGTTACTCTTGTAAATACAGAATATCTCGAAGTGAAGATACCCTGAAAATCAAAGGATGGAGCAAGGCAATAAAAGCATCCACGCAACCACTTGGAGGCGATATTGATACCTTTCGCAGGCCACAAGTTGGAGATAGGTTGATCTCTATTCTTTAATGGGGAGATGCTGGAGTTTACCTTTTTTATGCTATTTTACCTAGGAGAGAGCACTAGTTAGTGTTTCTAACTTGTGATAACTTGGTCACTTGCTAGTATGATAACAACTAGAATGATTATGAGTTCATAATTTTTATGCTATTTTACCTACAATGATGAAGAGATGTTTAACTAGCTAGTATATGATAACAACTAGAATGATGATGAGTTGATTAAGATCATGATGAGTTGTTATATGACATATATTCGACCAAGCATGGAGAAAGAGGTCACTTCTCCATATTCATGACGATGTTGTGTAACAGTTCTTCATTGCTATTAATAGCTAGCGTCGAGTTGAATGGAAAACATAAAATGAAAATGAAAACCCTAAATGAAAAATAATTGAATGGTAAACACAAAAAGAGTAGGGAAACACAAAATAAAACTCCTAAACCCTCCAAAAACCTCCTCTAAAAAACCCTAAACCCCAACCCTCCTTTTAGCCCCGGTTGGTGTTACCAACCAGTATTAAAGGCCCTCCTACCCGAGCATTACGCAGCGGCCACATGGAGCCCCTTTAGTCCCGGTTTCTAACACGACCGAGACTAAAGGGACGTTTAGTCCCGATTCCTTAGTCCTGGTTGCACAACCGGGACTAAAGACCCTTACAAACCGGGACTAAAGTCGTGTTTTCTACTAGTATAGTGTCTCAGTGCACTTCATAAATGGACTTGTTGTAATTTCTTCCAGTGCATTCATTTTAAATGAAAACCAAGGATCATGGCCCTCAATAGTCTTTACAATGGCATTGAAGAGATCCCGGTGCTTCCAAAATGACCATCGAAAAGTCTGAATATGTTGAATTGGGTGCAACGTAATGCTTGACAAGTTTGGCATGGCGTTCTGCCCAATCTCGATTGTTATACATGCGACACAACTAAGATTCTCATCTCAGTCTCACCTCTTCTTCCTCCCTAACGATCATGACAATAACCATCTTAAAATTATCGTCATTTTCTTCCTTTTTCTCTGACTATGAGTCGTTAGAGTTACATCTCCCTCGGTCTCTTCATGTAGAAAATTCAATGTTGATTGATGAATTTGAATGCAAAAGCAACAACGAAAAAGAATAGGGAAGAAGTTACCTTGGAAATTCGTCGAACACTTGGCAAGCGGGGGAGGTGAAAGCCACGGTGTGTTGGTGCAACGTCAAGTCTACGGAGAATAGCGGAGCTAGAGGGTGGATAGGGTGGGCCACGACCCACCCTGTAATTTTTCCAATAGTTTGTATCATAGAAAAAGTTAGAATAAATAAGAAAATATATTTATTAACGGTTCTACTATTGGCCCACCCTGACACATTGGGATGGATCCACTAATGTCTGCGAGTGCTCGGTGCGGCTACTGGCAAGGCATGCACGCGTCGAGGAGCTTGATTCTCAACCAAGTCGTGCTCATATGTTGCGCCAAGGAAGCCCCCCATGGCTTGGATTCGGTTCTTGGAAGCTCGTCGGTGTGTTCGTGAGAGGGACGACATTAGCTCGAGCACGGGTGCTCTATTACATAGAGCTCCTCCGATAGTTCCTTTCTCGGCAAAACGAGGCCGCACAATGGTTCAAGTTGAATACTGTCGAGCGGCATCAACGACCGGCGAGCGTAGGAAAGGTGGGTGCGAGGTCGACGAAACTGTGGGAAGTAGGGCGTGGAGGGGGCTGCCCATGTGGATGAGGCCGCGAGAGAGAGTCGGAGATAAGGAATCTTTTGTTGAGACTTCATCCCTTGTTTTTTTAAGTTGCGTGCTTAAATTTGAGCAGGAGGGGCACTTTCCCTCAAAATTTTGAGGGGTTAAACCTCTAGGCTAAAGAAATTAAAACCTTTATGGTATTCAATTTTATTTTTTTGCGTGTGAAAACCTTTAGGCTAAAGTGATCAGGTTTTTTGTTGTAGATCTCCTTGGCCTATGTGTGGTTGCTATTTTTCTTTTCCCTCAAGCTATATGCATATAGTGAGTTTGGATCTTAATTTTTTGTAACATGATTAATGTTGAGTATTTTTTTCACACTTCTAACAACTTTTTTTAAACGGGGGCACACCATTTACCTCATCTACTAAATAAGGAGAGGACAGAGTTTAGAGTTTTATAGAACCCCTGAGCGGCATGACAACTACTCGCAAGAGATTACAGACCCATGTTTTTTTGTGCCGGCCAAAACTCACAATATTTTCTCATCTAGGGACGTAAGAAGTACCAAAGGTGGAGCGAATTTATGGAGAAAGACCATCGCATTTTGCTCATTCCAAATGGTCCAAAAGATGAGCATGGTGAGGGAGGTCATTGCACTCGAGTTTTGACTTCGGCTATCAGATCTTTTGTCCCCACCACGCCATGACTGAATCATTAAGGTGCGAGTCAGAAGTGTTGACGTGCAGAAGGCCTAGCTTCTCAGTGGTTGATCTCCAAAGCCTAAGAGTACCAACACTTAAAGAAGAGATGTGGCCCCGTTTCTTATTGTGTGTTGCAAAGCTGACAGAGGCCGCAATTGTCCCAACCGCGCTTCTCCAGCTGGCCGAACGTCCAAATGCGGTCTTGGAGAGCTAACCAAGCAAAGAATTTAACCTTAGGGGGGCAAGCCATCCAAACCATGCGGTCCATGGGATAAAGACTCAAGCCCAGGAACTGAGCCTTGTACGCAGAGGCCGTCGAATAAATCTCGTCATTTGCATGCTTCCAAATGATATCATCTTCGGCATGTCCATGTAGGTGAAAGTCATGTAGGAGCATCCAAAGAGTGAAGAAATCGCTGATGTGATCAGTGGTGATAGTAGTGCTGGTGCTAATCTTAAGAATCCAAGCATTCTCTTTGAGCGCCTCCCGAACCGTCCAATGTTTTCTCCTTGAGGCCTTGAAGATTGGCGGTGCAATATCCTTTGGCTTCCTCCCAAATAGCCAAGGGGAGTCCGAGAAAGGCGTCCTTGCACCGTCTCCCACGGTGATCATAGTGGAGGCGTAGAAAAACTCAAGGCCATCTTCGGTGCAAGGGTTGCCAAAACCGACCCAAGGCTTATGGGGAACCTTCCATTCATAACAGCCATCGAAGGCGCAAGGCACGCGCAAACTTGTGAGTGTTGAGAACCCCCCTAGGCCCCCATACTCCTTTGGACGACATACCATGTTCCAATTCACTTTGCAGCTAGCAACTGTTGTCTTGTTCGCTCCGGACCACAAAAACGCCCGTTCCAGCTTATTGAGGTTGCTGAGAGACCTTGGCGCTACGATGAGAGGCATGACCGAGTAAATGGCTTGGGAGGAGACGTCTGACTTGACAAGAGCCGCACGACCAATTGTGGTGATGTTTTGGCCGTCGCAAGTGACCAACTTGCTAGCTGCCTTGTCCTCAAGATGTTGGAAGTCCAACTTCCTAAGTTGTTGCACAGAGAGTTGGAGGCCTAGATATTTCACCGGGAAAGAGGCATGGGATGCCCGTATGCTCTGAAGGATGTGTCCAAGGTTAAGGTGATTGCAACTAATTGGCAAGACGAGACTTTTTTGAAAGTTGGTGCAAAGGCCAGTCACGTCCCCAAAACCTCGCAAAATGGACGCAAGGTTGTCGATGTCCGCATTGACAGGAGCCACGAAAACGACGACATCATACGCATAAAGGGAGGTACGGACCATGGGGACACACCCTCGAATCTTGTGCACGAGGTCTTTCCTGGTTGCCAAATCCAGAATCTTGTGAAGCGGGTCAATTGCGATGACAAAGAGGAGTGGAGAAATTGGATCTCCTTGGTGGAAACCAGCCCCGTGTTTAATGGATGGCCCGGGGATCCTCTGGAGAAGAATGCGAGACGTAGACGATGAGAGCAATGCGGCAATCCAGGTGTGGAACTTGTCCGGGAACCCCATGCGCCGAAGGAGGTCTAGAATGTATTCTCAATTAACGGAGTCGAAAGCCTTTCCGATGTCCAACTTGAATAGAAGAGTCGGGATCTTGCACTTGTGTAGCTGCCTAGCAAAGTTGCGGACGCACATGAAGTTGTCATGGATGCTACGCCTTCTGATAAAAACATTCTCCGCATTGGATACGAGGTCATCCATGTGGGGAGCAAGGCGTAGGGACATAACTTTGGCAATGATTTTAGCCAGGGTGTGGATGAGACTGATAGGCCCGTAATCAGACTCTCCGCACCCTCCTTTTTTGGCAGGAGAACCATATTGATGGAGTTTAATCATTGAAGGTTTTGAGGTGTGAAATCAATCAAAGCGTTGAATAACCCGCCTAACAAAGTGCTTGCCAATGCCCTGGCACTTTTTAAAGAAAATTTCCATGAAGCCATCCAGACCAGATTCCTTATCACTAGGCATTTCCTTTATAGCCGTCCAGACCTCACCTTCGTGACGGTGTTGCCGAGGTCCTGTAAATCATGGGTCTCGATTGCCAGCTCCTCCCTGTTGAAATCTCTGTTGCTGCCAATGTCCCTACTAAACGTGATAATGGTTATTAAACCTGGTGTAATGGTTCGGTTCTTACTTTGGGTTTGATTGGTTTAGGTTTTATTCGGCTGAGATTTTTTTAGTTTGGCTTTTTTGGGTATGTGGAGAAACCAGTTTGGGTATAGTTGGTTATGGGTTTAAACGGTTTAGTTATTAGCGGTTATAAACTATGGGTCCAAACCGGTTTTTAGGTATTGGTTATATACAATAATAAACTACGACCGAGAACGAATATCTTTGATCCGCGTGCATGCTGTAATGCACTATGTAATTATGTATTATGGAGAAACAAGAGATGAAAATCGGAAGTGTTTTCTTGTGCTTTCGCTAAGCAACTTGGTTTTAATACACTTGTTAGTGAGCTTATCAGCCATGGGCATGTTCTTTTTGCCTCTTACTGTGTGTTGACTGTATCTCAAGGATTACTTTGTTTCTAAACTGTTGTAGATGCACTTATGTCTTTTCTATCTTATTTGTTTCTTAACATGTCAATTTATGCAATCATATGTACCTTAAAGCAAATCCATGGTTATGTACTGGGTTTAAACCCATGGTTATGTTTTGGGTTTAAATTGGTTTGGGTGGAAAAAATAGTAAGTTTGGTTTTGGTTGGGCTAAAAATGACATTAAATGGGTATGATTCAAGTCTGATTTTAAGAGATAAATGAATGGATGTGATTCAAGTATGGTTTAAGTATGAAACCATTCTCAGGTCTCCCTACCCATTATTCAACAGAAGTGGTCATGCATTAATTTTTTTTTTTCCTCGTGCTCAGTCGATGCTAAAAAAAACGTGAGTTGCACCGGAAGTAGCTCAATCGCGAGGCTGCAGTTTGGACCTACGCTCTGCTGCGAACCAACTTGTTTACATACCACAACGAATTGGAAGCTGAACAAAGGTGGCCAACTTCCAACTAAACAGCATATCAGCTACATGGAATTCACGTGTCAGGCTCGTCGGTTTTGCTCCCAATTCTCGGGTCCAGAAGGTGATCATCTTGTCTCAGTACTTAATGCCACACAGTGGTCGTTCCTTCGGTACACTCCAGCCTTCACTACTGTCCATGCTGGACGGCAGTTCTCCCAGCAGAGACCAAGATGGTGCTGCTCGGGAACCTCACGGCAAGTCCGGCGGCCACCGCCATCCGGCAGGCGCAGCGCGCGGACGGCCCCGCGTCCGTGCTCGCCATCGGCACGGCGAACCCGGCGAACTGCGTGCGGCAGGACGAGTACGCCGACTTCTACTTCCGTGTCACCAACGCAGAGCACCTCACCAAACTCAAATCCAAGCTCCACAGAATATGTATGTATGTTATTACGCTCTTGTGGCCATGTTAGCATGTAAACATGTATGGTTACGTGTTCTATTCAGGTAAAAACTCTGCCATCAAGAAGCGTTACTTCCACCACACCGAGGAGATGCTGCGTGACCACCCTGAGCTCATAGACCGGGCATTGCCATCCCTGGACACCCGGATGAGCATAGCCGCCACCGCCATTCCCGAGCTGGCGGCAGCGGCCGCGACCAAGGCCATCGCGGAGTGGGGGCGCCCGGCCACCGACATCACCCACCTCGTCGTCAGCACCTACTGCGGCGGGCACATGCCCGGCGCCGACCTCCGGCTGGCCTCCCTCCTCGGCCTCGCCCCCTCCGTCCGCCGCACCATGCTCTACCTCAACGGCTGCAACAGCGGCGCCACCGCGCTCCGCGTCGCCAAGGACGTCGCCGAGAACAACCGCGGCGCTCGCGTCCTCGTCGTCTGCGCCGAGCTCACTCTCATCCTGCTCCGCGCCCCCGAGGACGAGGCCGACAAGGCCACGCTGGTCATGCAGGCCCTGTTCGGCGACGGCGCGGGCGCCGTGATCGTCGGCGCCGACGACGCGAACCGCGGCGCCGTCGTCGAGCGCCCGCTCTTCGAGATGGTGGCCGCGTCGCAGACCGTGATACCGGAGTCCGAGCACGCCGCGGCCGGGCGGCTCGGCGAGGATGGGCTCCTCTTCCGCCCCGCCGTCGAGATGACAACGCTGGTTCGCGAGAACGTCGAGCGGTGCCTGGTAGACGCGCTGGGGCCGCTCGGCCTGAGCGGTGGCTGGAACCGGCTATTCTGGGCGGTGCATCCGGGCGGGCGAGCAATCTTGGACGGCGTTGAGGCGGTGCTCCGGCTGGACCCCGAGAAGCTGGCGGCGAGCCGCCATGTGCTGAGCGAGTACGGGAACATGTCCGGGCCGACGGTGATCTTTGTGCTCGACGAGATACGGCGACGCGGCGGAGAGCATGGGGTTGGACGTGACGGCCTGGGTGTGCTACTGGGGCTCGGGCCTGGAATTTCCGTTGAGACGATAGTGCTGCACGCCACTGGTAATTTACTAGAACGGATTTACTAGCGCTCGGTAAATGACCTCGTAAAAATAAGTTTGCACTCACGGTCAAATAAACCCGTTCCACTTCAATCATTTCAAAATATAAGTGGTACTAATTTTCGAAAAAGTAAAAAAAAATCACCAAGTTTTTAGTACTAAGATATATCAATATCTGCAATGTTAAATAAATATAATATAATATATATTTGATGATGAATGTAAAATAATGATTTAGTATTGTACACATTTATTCCCTATAAAAAAATAGTCAGATTTCAAAACTTGGTCAAAATTAAATAAATTAAACTTTTCAAAAAAAAACCTTATATTTTATAAATAGGGAGAAGTGGCTACCAGTAATGTAGCGTCTCAGCGGAAATTCCGGGTCCGGCCCTCAGTATCACACCCACACCGTCACGTCCAATCCCAAGGCCTCGCGTATCTCGTCGAGCACAAAGATCACCGTCGGCCCGGACATGTTCTCATATGTGCTCAACACATCTTCATTGTATTTCATATTTCACAGCCAACTAGAGTGTCCAATATGTCTGAAAACCGACTTGCAATGCTTGATTCGGGTCGAAGTTTACACTTTTATGTTAAGCTATATGGAATTAGGACAAAGTTTAGAATTGGGCGACTGGCTACGTTCGGTCGGGTGGATGAAAATTGTGAATGTTTTTTTATGGCAATTTGTGTTGTCCGAAGATGGCAATTTTAGTTCTTGAGAACGTAGTAAACAAAACTGTTAGAAACCCTTAGGAAACCAAAGAAGGCAGCTGCACACTGGGAAAAAATCAATGAAGAAAACAAGAGAGAAAAATCACACACATCTGCTGCCACAGTCTGCCCGGTCTTGGCTGGTGATGCCGGGAGTAGAGTAGAGTAGCATGTGTGAGAGCATGTCTAACAAATCCCGTATTTCTTCATCTTCTAAAATTAGTTTCCGGTATCCCGTAAGACGAATTTACAAAAATGCATAATCTTACACAGAACAGATCCTGTGTAAACACATTGCAAATTTAAGCTCAGATAAAACAACCGAGTTGGCGCCACATAGTTTGCCGGAGTTCATTCATAGAAACATACAAGCAAACTAGATAAAAGTAAGATAAAAACATAAAGTGAACTAGACTTGATGCCGTCGGGGTAGTCTTCTACTCCTCGCCGCTGGAGATGACATTGGCGGGCAGCGGTCTTGCCTCCGTGCAGCGTGTCATAGATCAGCGTCGGAGAACAGGGTTCGACGCTCGTACTCCGTTGTGACCAACAAACCCCCTCCCCCGCACCCAAACCACCCGCACCAATCAAAATCGACGCCGCCTCCACGCCCTACACCCGTGACAGGCATCGTCAAAGAGACCCGACTGCCGGAGGGGAGGATTGACGACGGAGAGAGCTACGGGATTTGTGGGACGGGAAGCCTAAACCCCTCCGACGCCTGAATATACGGAGTACCCGGGAACAATTTACGGGCCTCCCGCAAAATTTTGCGAACCGGGCAGTGTTCATAGGATCTGGGCGGTCCGTTTTTTTTTTACCACCGTCCCGTACAGCTTTTGGGAAAACGCAATTGGACGGAGTTTATATCCGAGGAGGACGCTGGCTGCCGCATGGTAAGCGCGACCTGGTTTCAAAATGCCGCCATGGAGAGCGGTCCTTGCCAAACGGTCGACTCAGCTCAACCCAACGGCCAGAATCGATTTCCCCCCAACGGTCACCTGTGTAGTGCAGCTCTCGTAAAATAAGGCCTGGCCAGCGGTTTCTATTTCTCCGGCCCCGGCCCGGCCCGGCCCGGCCCGAAATCAACCAACCAATCTAGCCGTTGCCCTCCTCTGCTCTTAACGCCATCCGCCCGCCTCTCTCGCCGCTCCTTCCCGCATTCATTCGTTCCCGAGAACAACAAACAGATTTCCAAATCAGAGAGCCAACGGAAGAGAGGAAAAAAAAAATTCCCTCCTCTCCGCCGCGCCGTGAACCAACATCTCTCTCTCTCTCCCTCTCTGCGCCGGGAAGGATGGCAGCGGTGGCCAGGTCCCCGTCGCCGTCGCCGGCCGCGGCGAGGCCGTGCCCCGCCATGCGGCGGAGCGCCGACTCCAACCCCTTCAACCCCGCCGGTAATTCCCCTCCCTCCCTGCCTTTCCTCAATTTCTGTCGGATTTATTTTCTCGTCGCGGCGCCCGCGATTTCCCGTCTGTGTTAGGCCACGAGCTCTGAATGAACCACGGCCCTCTCTCTGATCTGCAGATTGCCCGTCGCAGAGGAGCTCGGGCCCCAAGGGCGGCGCGTGCGGGTGCCACCACGCCTCATCCTCGCCCTCGCCGCACCGGAGATCCCTCTCCTCCTCCTCCTTCGGGGAGAAGGAGAACGAGCCGCGGGACCACGCGGTGCCGGTGCGGACCCCCAAGGCCGCGGCGCGCTCGAAGAACTTCATGGCGCCCACCATCTCCGCCGCGTCCAAGGCCGCCTCCCCCAGGAACAGCGGCAAGGTGCTCGGGGAGCGGAACCACGAGCCCGCGCCCCACCTCGCGCCCTTCTCCCCCGCCAACCTCGCGCACAAGCCCAAGGGCCGCCTGCGCCTCTCCTTCGACGCCTCGCTCGCCGGAGATGACGACGCCGCGGGGGTGGAGAACTTCGTGCGCGGGGGCGGGAGCCACCACCACGCGGCGGCGGCCGATTCGGTGGGCGCGGATCGCCGCCTGCGCCGCTCGTTCGAGGCCCCTCCCGCCGCGCACGGCCCGCTCGCTGGAGACGACGACGACGACG
Source organism: Hordeum vulgare subsp. vulgare (assembly GCF_904849725.1). NCBI lineage: Eukaryota > Viridiplantae > Streptophyta > Magnoliopsida > Poales > Poaceae > Hordeum > Hordeum vulgare. Next base: position 6,756,213 of record NC_058521.1, on the reverse strand, counting down.
CGGGGATGGAGGATCCCGTGCGCTTGGGCGTGGGGGTGAACCACCAGCTCGCGGCGGCCGATCCGGTGGACGCGGAGCCGTCCCGGGCGGCTCTGTACGACCCCAAGACCAACTACACTTCGCCGAGGCCGCGGTTCCTCCACTACAAGCCCAACCCCCGCGTCGACATCTACCGGCACGGCCGCGCTGGCGTCAGGCGCCTCGAGGACGGCTTCGCCGCCGCCTCCGAGAGCAGCGAGGAGACCGACGCCACAGCCACCACGGAGGACGACCCGCTCGCTGGAGATGACGAACTCACGGAGGAGGAACAAGAGCAAGCACAGCAGATTCACCTGTCCGAGCAGCAGTCAGCTCTCACCGCTCCATCCGACGATGCCGTCTCCGCCGAGGCTTGCGTCCTGGCGCCAGAGCCCTTGCTGGGCTCGCCGCCGCCTCCTCCTCTGCTGCTGTCATCGGAGGCTGCTCCGGTGACGCCCGAGCCGGCTCGCGTCTCTGCACCGGACCCTATGGCGATTCCTCCACGAGCTCGCGCAGCACTTACGCCAGAGCCTGAGCTTGGGGTGCGAGCTCCAGAGAAGAAGGAGAAGGGATCCGCGTTGAGGTTCCTGCTCCCCCTTGCCTTCATGCTATTCATGTCTGCTGCTTCTGTGTGCGTGCTGCTGCAACCAGATTCCCCGATCATGTCGAACACCGCCTTGTCGAGGGCGTCCAGCTTTCTGTCAGTTCAAGAATCACACCCTGTGGAGTTGGCTGCTTGGCTCAAGCAATGGTCAAGCAGTTCATTGGATTCGATCACGTCTTACTGGGAGGCTCTGTCTTCTACATCCACACAAGAACAAGACTACTTTGGTCCGCACTTTGCAGCCAACTGGAGTGCTGCAGCTGCCGATGGTGACCATGGTGCCGCTGATTTCTACTACAACTTTGCTGATGCGTGGCCAGTGCCAAGTGAAGAGCCTATCTGCAGCGCCAATGCCTTCACTGCAGAGCCGGAAGGTGATGTTGTGGTGGAAGAAAGATCTGATGCATCAGACTACTACGACATGGTAGTAGATGAGTTTGATGTCCAAATGTCAGAAGAAGCTCCAGGTAGCAGCTATGGTGGTGCCATTGTCTTGGGCGAGCAGTTGAACATCCAGGATGCAGTTTCTGAGTTGATTGCAGAATCAGACGGTGTTGCTGTAGTGGAAGAAGAATCTGATGCATCAGGCTACTCCAATGCAGTTGACGAGTTTAATGCTGGACTATCAGAAGCAGCTCCAGGCAGCAGCAATGGCGAAGAGATGGCATCCTCCAGTCAGGATCTGGACACCCCATCCCAACCCACTGGGCAGCGTGAACAAGATGTTGAGAGTGAAGAGCCCGAGGAGAACCACGGCAGTGGCAAGGAGGGCCAGGAGCCGCGTCTTGGTCTCAAGTCGGACTCGAGCACGTTGCCGGTCTACATGGGCAGAATCTCAAAGCCTGCAGCAGCAGCAGGTGTTGCCATTGTCGTGGCCATTCTTTCAGCAGGCGTTGCTGCAATCTCCATGAGGAAGACTCAAGCTGGGGTTGCCACAAATGCCAATGTGCCGGCTGAGCAGGAGCAAGCCGAGGAGGCCGAGACTCGATCTTGTTCAGCAAGCAGTGAGGGCCACCGTCTTGTCAAAGGTTCTGTGGCAGAAGAAACTGAGCGATTTGGTGACTCTGGTTTCTCTCAGTACAGCAGCAGCTTGTCATCTGGCCAGGGCAGGGGGAAGAAGACCAAGGAGGAAGAGAACGTCGGCCAGGGCAGGAGGAAGAAGACGACCAAGGAGGAAGAGAACGTCGGCCTCGAGCCAGCCTCGAAGAGCGAGTCCATGTCATACCCCACGTCGTCCTATGGCAGCTTCTTGGCCTTTGAGAAGATCGCTGCCAAGAAAGTAAGCTTTGATTCTTCTTGTCCATCTTCTCTGTTCAGTCAATTTCAAATACGATGTGTCCATCTAACTTGTAGGTTGTGAACTTGTTTTTTGCAGAAGAACAAGGATGATGATGAGGTGATGACCCCGGTCCGACGCTCCAGCAGGCTGCGGAGTGTCAAATCACCTGACGCCGGGTCTAGTTAGTGCTCTAACTACCTACCATTCAGGGCACCTGACTCGTAGCTGCTTGCCCAGTTCCACGCACCTTGTTAGACAGACAGACATGTTTGATGATAAAATACAGCTTTCTGCTGTTATGTTCTACATATTTGACTAGTGGCTAGGATTTGTTTTTGTGGTTTGAGATTGCTTTTGAAACTGCATAAGTGATTGTGGACAGTTCCCTTGTATTGTTCTCTGATTGAGACCTCTGCTGTTATGTTCAATACATTCGATCTTTCTTATGGTTGTGCTTCAGTGTAATGCTTTCAGTTAGAACAGTGAATGATGGAGAATGTGCTTTTTTTGTTCAGTACATGGAGAACTTGGATAATTCATGTCATTTCTAGTATACTTGGATAATACCTCACTCTATTACATCGTGCTGTGTACCGTGTTAGTTCCTACTCCACCTCTACAGTTAGCCCTCCTGTATTGGTCTTTTTCCATTTTTATTTTTATTTTTTTATGTCAGTTCTTGTCATGAAACACAGGAACAAAAATTAAATGGACATGTTTGCCACTATCTATCTCCATAGTAGTTTGGACTTGACATCAAAACTGAAGGTGTGCATCTTGTATTTCTCGTTTGCCAAATGCACTACACTGTGATTTTTCAAGCATAGAAGCAGATAGGCTGTGTAGTTTGCCTGACATGCCAAATAAGATTTTAAGTTGATATTGTTGTGCTTGGCATATTTTGTTTTACTGGTGGGTCTATTCGCCTCGCTTTCGGAGGATTTCAACGCTTTAGATCTGTGCATCAGCAGAGTTTCTAATATGCATAATAAAGAAATGACTATTGCATTTGTTTGACGCTTCTATATTTTTCTAGAACGAATTTATTTCCTATTTCTATTTCTCACTATTGCTGCACAAATAGTCAATGAGCTGGACTTTGGTATAGCTGCTCGGTGCATTTTGTTCAGGTGCAAACATAATCCAATATTGATCTTCATAGGTTTTCAATGGTTACTTTTGATCAATTATTTTTCTAGAAAACTTTTTTTGGTATTTACATTGTCGTATTCTTGTTTCCCATAAGACATATCTTTCTCTTTTGTTATTAGGCCGGGTATATTCTGGTTTCCCATAAGATTCCGTTGATCTAAAGGCATCGATGGGGTTCCTCTAGCCGCCGCCGAACCGCCGGATATGAGAGAGATTCCAAAGGCCACGCTCGCAAATTGTCGAGATTCACATACTTCATTGCGGGAATGAAAAAAAATGTGTGCAAAAATACATACAAACATGCGCAACATGTCAAATGATGAGAAGAAACATGTATTCTGTTAGAAATTAATTAGGAAAGGGTGTCCAACTCCGAAAAGTCATGTCTATTCTATCTCTCTATTGCCAACAGTCACCTGTTCTGGAGGGATGACTCCGAACAGGCACCTCTTCTTCGCACCTCTTCCAGATGTATATAAACTTAAGAATCAATAGAAATCAGGACTGATCGTCCATTACTTTCATTCAATCTCGTTTTACTCTAACACGTTATCACGCACGGTCTCGATTAGAGAAATAGGCCACGCCGAAAGAATGGTGGCAGATGCACTCGCGCATCGCAACGAATCACCGACGACGAACTCGAACATTTGTCGTCGATGCGGCGCCAAGGCCACGACCCACGGTCGGCCCACCGCAGCTACGCCCTCCGGCACGCGCGTGGCGACCTCCTCGTTTCAGCGCCGCTCGGAAACAGGAGGCAGCGGCACGTCGGCGGTGCAGCGATGGTCCCTCCGGCCCACGCCTGGTGCACAGCGCCCTTCGGCTTGGCTCCTCCGGCGCTGCAGCATATCTGGTGTGACGCCCTCCAGCCAATTAGACGCTCCGGCATTAGCGGCAGAGGGAGGCGCACAGAAGACCAACGGCGCGCAGAAGACCAACGGCGCTGCAGCGACAACACCCTCTGGTGCGTAGCATCGGGCGCGCAAGCCCTCCTGGCTCACACCTCGGAAGCGCCCTTCGGCCTCCGCATACAGCGCACGCGTGCCTCACATCACGACGGCGACGCGTCACAAGCCGTGCGGACGCGCTCCCATCACAGCTCCCGGTGGCGCGTCCTCAGACGCGGCCAACAACCGGCGATTGGAGCGACGGATCCATCCGGCTGCACGACGCTGTCATCTACCAACCGGCCAGAACACGGCGCCTTCAGGCGCAGTTCCGGCGCAGTCCCGTCGAGGCCACGACCTGAGATGAGGTGGCGGCAGAGCAGCCCAATCCTCCGGCGCGTGCGGCGCAATTTTTTTTTTGGCCGGTAGGGCAAATCCCTAGCAGCGGTGGTGACAGGTAGAACTCCTGATTTGAAGCCGCACGGGAAAGAGAGATGATTGGGGAAATCCTTATCTCTTTGACATTATTCCGATTAGCCCTTGTACTTCTGTATAACAAGTACACATCCCTGCAGTTTTACTGTACGTGTATAACAAGTACACGTCCATGCAGTTTTATTCAACCAGGCTTACTTTTCTTCCCCAATTTAGTATGTGTCCATACTTTAAATAGTAGATTTGGCGATCAACTATTTGCAAGTTTGGATAGGAGACTCACTTTCCATATTGCATTTACAGATTGTAAATGACAATTCTATCTAGAGAAAATAAATCAACATGTTCAATGTGTCTGCCTCAAGCATTCTCCATAACATGTAATTTCAGTGCAACAACTATATTATACAATTAAAATTAAATTTGGAATCACAAGGTATTTGATGGCATCTCCTGCATATTTTGCAGATTATCCATCAATACTGTAAAGTCTACGTCTTGTCATTTTAACAAGATGACTAACTTTAAAGTGCTCTTCCAAATATTAATATTAAATGTGACTACCTCAAGAAATCACCAGGTATTGTTGGCATCTACTGCTTAATTTGCAGATTATCCACTATTACTGCAAGGTCTACATCATGTCACTTTGACAAATGTTTGCTTTCAAAGTGATTTCATACATTTAGCATAATATAAGGTAATAGAATTATAAACATCGTCAGACTATGTTTTCTATTACTGCGAGATCTACACCATATTGGTGATTATCTTTAAAGTGTTATCCTATATAAATTGAGGTCTACACATATGGCTATATGGCATCAGCCGTACTAAAATTTGCTCCTCCGAAGCAATTGTTGTTGTTCACTAAAATGATTTACTATCATAGTAAATTCATGCATGATTATTGCATGTTGAATGGTATTATCCACCAATATCAATTATTCAAGCCTCTTTTTGCTTGAATATGTCATAGGGAACTACATAAATATTTGCATTTACTTGTGATTACCTTCTATTACATTGGTAAAATACATAGCAATGAAGCCTACGACAATATTTCTAATTATAGTGTCGTCCATCCATCATGATGGACCACATAATTTATGACAATGATTAAGTGTCTCAACACTTTTGCAAGGTCCACAGGACGTCGTGGTTATAATTTCATAGTGACTAACCAATGTTAAGCATGCAAGTCTATACGTTTTGGCAGTGACTTTAAAGTCACACACCTCCTCAAGAATGAAGTCCAAAACATTAGCAATAATTAAATCACATGTGTTATATTGAAGGATACACCCAGGTTCACTAAGGATCACCTTGACCATGATTGTTCTCAAACAAATCATTTATTTATAGATGCCACTTACTCCTAGAAGTAAATTAAATAAATGCATTAGCATTTTCAAGTAACGCGTGGCTCACATTTCGAAATACAGTAAGTACATGTTAGGTGAGATTATTTATTGTAAGATGATTTACGACATCAATCGTTGTATCCACCCTGCGGTATTATTGCTACCATAACCTCACCTTCGGAATATGTGTCATGGCTATTCTCTTAATAGCTAAGTATGATCATACGTATTTCATCTCTCACCAACTTCACTTAGTTCTCAAACTAAGTACATAATGGATGAATATTTATTCACCTTGAATATTTCCCTTAAGAGAAACATGCTGCCCCGACCACATTTGGAATGATCACCCAATAATTTTTCAAGACCTCAAGTCTATCGCAACTTACAATTTTGGTAATTATAAAATCAACTTGAAGTTGAGATCTCATGATCTGACATTTTCATATGCAGATCGGGTTGAAAAGCCCTTGATGCACTTTACATCTCCTTATGATGGTATTACCATTTTTATGGTAAAGAAACATGTTATTTCTTAAACTCATCATATTCACCCAACGGGTGCTATACCATTATTTCAAATATTTGATAGTATTGATTAGCAAGTCACATTTCACAAAATAGAACCATGAGGAATTCAAAGTAAAGTGGAGGCTAAAGACAATCGATGTCAGAATTACCTTTTAATTGGGAATTGATCATTTTCAAATGATCACAAAGAATCTATTTTGGTAAATGATGTTCTCGAATCTTCATCAGAAGGAGAACCAAAAATATAGTGCAATAAAAGAATGATCAATTCGTTTGCACCTATGATATGTTTGCATAATTCAATTATTTTTTCAGTAATATGGGAGACCTCATGTAATATCCCGATTATTCCCAAAATATTGTTTACTTATAGTTGTACTACTACATGTAGTATAATGTCCAACATCCTATTTCTTGGACATCATGTTTGATAAATTTTGAATGTATGAATCAATTCATACTCAGTTTTGTTGCGTACACAATAATTTTCTAAATCTTACAAAATATTTGGTTTTAAGCCTTACAATCCAGGTTTGGGGTTGTTTAGAAAATTATTGACAATTCTATTGGTCACAACTTAACAAGTTGCAAAATTTCCCAAATCATCAGATTTTATGTGCACCACATGTGCCATAAGGGAAATTAATTTAAGGAACTCTCACCTTACAATTCTAAATGAGCCAACTCATTCTTCCTTGAACACATTCAGAAGATATGTGCATTCTCAACCATTGTGTGGCATTTTATAGATACTTTATGGTACTCATGGAAACATTTATAAAATGATTTTTGGTGTGTCTCTTGTCACACAAACCATGAATGATATAACTAAATCAATTGCTCAAATTGTCAAAGTAAGAGAAAGTTATCCTAAACAAGGGATAAATCCATTCGAATGGACAACTTTGTTGAACTCATTTCACAAGAAATATCTGATTATATATAATACTTTATGTACATACCCAAAATGGTTTAGTTCAATATCTTATCAAAGATAGTGAAATTAATAATATGACCAAACTTATAGAATCATGATTTACTAGCCTAGACAAATACGGCATTACACACCGTAAGTATGATATAAACCATACCAACTGCATAGCATACTACTTTCCCCTTTTTAGTAATTACGTGGAAATCAACAAAGTATTTCCTATCTGCGATAATTCGGTTACATACCGATATCACCACTCCAGCATACATCAATGGGCTCTCACAGAAAATTAGGGATCTAAGTGAGGAATGACAATTTATCCGTCAATCAAAATTATTCATAGCCCGTATGCTGATTGCATCAGCAATAAGGACATTTCTGGCATTAGGGGGAGATAAGTACCACAAAGAATGCCAAGAAATAAATTAGGAATGTTATTCACATTCAGTCCTTATATCCACGTATTCAAAGAATCTGAACAAGAAGTTTAGAATCACATATTTGCAACACATTGCAAATCTGCCACATACATTTACTGATGACAAAGGTGTCACTCAATTTTATATTCCTGCAGTAAAGTGTCAGAAAGAGTGGAGGTACCTGATAAACCACTCTTCTCCCGAAATGAGAGCAAGAGGGGGAGAAATCTGACCACACGAGATATAATCTCGCATATGCTTCCGCGGAAATAGAGGAAATCAAATCCTCAACCAGTAAATGTAATTCAACATCAAGTTGAAAGACACCTCACTGGATGCTCATCATCCAAAGCCCGACATAAATGTGCACAAATGTTTTCGTGACGGGACATCGAAACACCTTGACTCCATTGTTGTAGGAAATCACAAGGAGTTAAAAGGATTAAATACATTTCCACAAATTTCATTGATTCCTTCAGAATCATATAACATAAGTCTATATTTGTCGACATATATTTCTTCTGAAAATTGCTAAAACCTTTTGGGCCCTGAACCAAAATCCATGGTAGAGTGCCTCTTGTACTCATATTGGTTCACATAAAAGGAAGCAAGTAATGAAGAATAGCACTCGCTCTACAAACGAGTGGTATTTACCACAGTAATACCTACTCCTCATAAGTATCTTCCATATGGAATACTAAAAACTTCTCATTCATAGACAAAGTCAATGAGGTGGTGAGAAAGCGAGTCTTGTAGCAAAAGGGTTCACGCAGAGACCTGACATCAAATTATGATGTAACATCCTTCTTGGTATGAGTGGAACTATGTTTCGATAATAAATACCATTGGCAGTACAAATAATATTATCCATGTAGTTAATGGATGAAGTGACTACATACTCATATGGGTTACTCATTTCGGAAATTTATAATGAAGTACCTCAAGGGCTTACAATTCCGAATCCAAAATAAATCGCAACATATATGTGTAAAATTTCAGAAGTCACTCTATGGCTTGAAGTAGTCGGCAATCATATGGTACTACCGACTAAATGAGTTCCTTCTTCAAATGATTACTCAAAGGATGATAAATTGTTTATGTGTTAATAAAGGTATCCCAAAATTGAATTCCTTATATCACCTCAGTGTATATCGATGATTTCATCATCAATGTCTCTACAAGACCTAAACATACACAAAATCATCTCAAGACGGAAAATTTGGATTTAACCAAATTTAGCTTAAGTTTACAACTTGAGCATTCTCTCAGGAATACATATCAGTCTACATATATCCAAACATATACGAGAAGTTCAATTTGGATATATCATATCAACAAAAGACATGTATGGTCATACTACCTTTGATAAGGTACAAATCCATTCATACCTAGGGGTGATAATGAAGTGATACTAGGACCTGAAGTTCTGTATATCACTAATGTCAAAGCACTCATATACTTGCAAACTACGTCAGGCCTGACACTATATTTGCTATCTTTATTCAGAGTGCAACCCCCAACAAAAGGTATATGGTTGATATAAGTAATATCATCTTATATCTGAAGATTACAATAAATCTTGGATATTTCCATCAGGAAATAGAAGATATGACCATGATATGATGTAATGATATTGGCTCTTTATTTGATCCCAACGATGCCATATCAATGACTGAATTTGCTGGAACAGCCTTCACATGGAAGTCATATAAATGGATTTTAGTGGCTATTTCTAGTTATCATTCTAACATAATTGCTTTATCTAAAGGCATTGCAAAATATGCATAACTTAGTAGAATGGTTAACCACACTCAAAATCATGTGGTTGAGATTCATCAGAATCACATAACTTGATTTATCAAGATACTTCCACTTGTGTTACTCAATACCTATAGGTTATATGAAGAGCAACATCATAAATCACATTGCTCGGAAATTACTTAGCCTCACGGATTATAGAAAAGTGAGGAAATAATTTGCAAACAAACTACTGTTATAATCCAACAGATTATACACAATCTCATGTTCATGTCAATAGAATTGGTATGAGACATCCTTCATATTTGCAAAGTTCAGGGGGAGTAATCTCCCAAACTATAACCTATTAACAATCATCAGATTGCATATATTGTACTCTTTTTCCCTTGATGAGTTTTCCCTATTGGTTTCTCATAAAAGGTTTTTAACGAGACAATATAAACACAAGTGTCTTTATATGCTATATCATTTTCTCCTTGTATTTTCCCATTGGGTTTTAAAGGAGTTTTCAATGGCATGTACAATTGCACTCTTTTCTCTTATGAGTTTTCTCTCAAAGTTTCTCATAATGGTTTTTAGTGAGGCAATATCTTCTCAAAGATCATATGTCATACTTTCTATTTTCCCTACCAGGGTTTTTAAAGGAAGTACTCAAGACATATTAATTATTCTCTAAACTTATCAATGAGTTTTCTCCTTCTTCAAAGGTTTTTCTCATATGAGTTATCAAGAGACAATAATCATCATATGTTGCATCATTTTCTCCTTATTTTTCCCACTGGGTTTAAAGGAGTTCTAGCAACATATCTACTCTATTCTCCTCATATTTTTCCCACAGGGTTTTTGGGGGAGACTCTCAAGATTATCTAAGATTTCTCAAGATGGAAGATCTATATATGCAAGAAGCTTTCAACAATGAAGCATTCAAGGAACGGTGTTGTACAAGGGGGAGTGTTAGAAATTAATTAGGAAAGGGTGTCCAACCCCGAAAAGTCATGTCTATTCTATCTCTCTATTGCCAACATGCACCTGTTCTGGAGGGATGCCTCCGAGCAGGCACCTCTTCTTCGCACCTCTTCCAGTTGTATATAAACTTGAGAATCAATAGAAATCAGGACTGATCGTCCATTACTTTCATTCAATCTCGTTTTACTCTAACATATTCTTGGAAAACTATATATGAAGTTTTACACTTTTCTTATTTACCATCCATGCCACGGTGTATATAGCTACCGAAGTAATTTCAAAGTGCCGATGGTGCATACGCGCATACATAACCTTGCAAAATTGTTTAAAAATGATTGTACACAAAAAATGGTGTGCATCACTATGAGCTTTTATCACGCACCAATCACTAGCAAAAGAGAAATTTATATAAATAAAAAACAACACATGTGGAAAAGAATAATTTGGGGAAAGCAGGTACCAATCAGAGGCGGGAAAAAAACTCAAACATTAGCTTTGGCCGGCCGTCCCCACATGTCAGCGAGTGACAGCTCGCCCTATCAGGCCTGCGCTTGCCAGGTGGGAGCGGGACCCACCTGTCATCGGGCACCACCACCACTAAACTCGTCGCAGGAAGGAAGGAGTCTCTCCCTCCCTCGCATCGTCCGCCCCACCACCATCGCCGCCGCACCCGCCGCGCCGCCGCCGCCTCCGCCTCGGAAACCCTAGCCCCGATGGCCACCTCCGCCGCCACCAGCTCGTTCCCCTCCTACCTCTTCCCTGCCCCCGCCCCCCGCCGCAGCGGGGCCCGCCCGGCCCGGGCGGCGGCGGCGGAGGGGGTGATGGACGTGGTGTCGGAGGCGGAGCTCAGGGAGAAGGGGTTCATGGGCATGCGGAAGACGAAGCTCGTGTGCACGGTGGGCCCGGCGTGCGTGGACGCGCTGCCGGCGCTGGCGCGCGGCGGGATGGGCGTGGCGCGGGTCAACCTCTGCCACGGGGGCCGCGACTGGCACCGCGCCGCCATGCGCGAGGTGCGGAGGCTCAACGACGAGGAGGGATTCTGCGTCTCCCTCATGGTCGACACCGAGGGCTCCCAGCTCCTCGTCGCCGACCACGGCGGCGCCGCCTCCGTCAAGGCCGATGTATGTATGTATGTTGCGCATGTATGCTGTTTTTCTGCAGCTGCATCGGTTAGATTAGATTCAGGCGCTGCATATGGGTGTGCTTGTATCGTGGTTTATACTGTGTTTGACTTTTGCGCTGCTTGGAGTAGTCTGATCAGGGATCATGCAGTGACCAGAAGTAAAAAATTCCACTCGATCTAGGAGAAGGTCATATTAATCTCTAGTTTTGTCTGGGGAATTGGGACTCAGTTTGGCAGATAACATCACTAAGCTACTGACAATATTGTGCGATAACCAAGCCGTAGTTTCCTTTTTGTATAACAACAACTCATGTTGTGTCGCCAAACACATTGCCAGTAACTAACTATCATGGTTTCGAAAATAGACTCCAAGATAAACCAATTGGCATTCAGTATACAAGCACTAGTCTCTTTCGAACACATATTGCTGGCATGGCTCTAATGAGAGTCCTGCAACTATTGGTCATTGGATACTTAATTACTTGTGATAATCATCGCTCATTAATTGCACATGATGACTAATAAGAGAAACAAACTGTAATGAGGGCCATAAGAAGGCGAGCACCGAGCATGGCTGAATGCACATACGAACTCCATAATACCATAAGGGAGTTTTGACCTGTAATCTAACCGCATAAAAAATGCAATTAGAGAGGAATTAACCAGACTAACCTGAGTTTGGTCAAGCCCTCTTTGTAGCTAATGATGGAGAAGAAGAGAAGTGGATCACGAACATGGTGAGTTTGCTGGTGGCGTGGTTGATTTAAAGTCAATGGAAAACATTTTCCCAATTGGTTTGCAGTGATGCAAAATTAGGAGCAGTTGTAACCTTGATTAATTTTGTGGTTAATTTAGTCTAGGGACGCCCCCTCTATTTACACGGGTTCATGTTTAGCCCCCATCACATACTAATTAATTAACCCCAATGACATTTTCAATCTCACAATTATTATACTGCCTTTTACGTCATAATTAACTTAGTCATTCAATCACATTATTATCTAACAGTGGGGTCCCGACATCCCGTGCCACTGTGACAATATGTGATTTGATTTGATTGACAGCATTTTGGGTGTTACCCTTTCAAAATAGTTATTTGGGTGTTTCTGGGTGAAGAGATCCCTTTTGTGGTTGGTTAGCTTCGCTGGATGTTTCACACACATGTTTTTATTACACATTTCACTTATTTAATGTATAACTTTATTAATTTGTAGAACCTTATGATTTGATAGTGACCCCTCTCCTTTAAAGATAAATAATAATAGTAACCGTTTTGGTGCCTGCATGTTATTGAGAAAACGGAGTATCAATCAGTTACTCATACATTGAACAGGACACTGTTTTCATGGTGACTTAGATTACTATAAATGAGTGTTTGATTCTGAGTTCCTGATGAAAAAAAGTGAAGGGACATGATGACAAAGCCAGTATAAGGGTTTGACATCACCCGTGATCTATATAACTGTATTTGCATTTAAGTTTTAACTAGAAGGAGCAATTGTATTATTTGCGAAAGCATCGATCTGAATTGTAAGAAAGAAAGAGAAAGAGAACTTGGTGTTTTCTCAACATATCTTTTAGTCCTCTATGTCTTTCATGGAAGATGGAAATCCTGATATCTTTTCTTTCTTTGATGGTACATTGCAGGATTGCTCTGAATGGTTATTTACCAGTAAAAGGACAAATAAAGCTCCCCCATTTACAATGCACGTGAACTTTGATAAGTTCTCTGAAGGTCTGAAGATGAACATGAGTTGTTTGTTTGTTGTCCATAATATGACTTCTAAAAACAGCCTATTGCCTTATTCCTAATGCTCTTACTTCACTTTACAGGCATTCTAGTTGGTGATGAGCTTGTCATTGATGGTGGAATGGCGACATTTGAAGTTACAGAGAAGATCGGGGGTGATCTGCGCTGTAAGTGCACAGACCCAGGTTTGCTTCTTCCTCGAGCCAAGTTGTCATTCTGGAGGGACGGAAAATTAGTTGAAAGGAACTTTGGGCTTCCTACATTATCGACAAAGGTTAACTTAGAATGCAACACTTCTTATTCTTGTAGCTCTTGTATTTCATTTTGATAGTTACATTTTAATTTTCTCACTCATTAAGAACAAACCATATTTTTGGTCATTGAACTATCAGTTGATATCTAGCATGTCAATTTTTTTTGCTAATATTCTTAGATTTTTATTCTTATATTACTTACTGAAACTAGCATCTTCTTGCTTGCTAACTGCTTATATTGTATTGTAGGATTGGGCTGACATTGAATTTGGCATAACTGAAGGAGTCGATTGTATTGCTCTTTCATTTGTAAAGGATGCTAATGACATTAAGTCCCTGAAAACTTACCTCTCCAGAAGATCATTAGAGTGAGCAGAACTGCAATTCTTAAGAGACCTAAACATATTTGTTCCATGGAGGTGTCTGTAGGTGTAAAAGTTTCAGGTGTCTTCAGTGTAAAAAAGTTCTTAGAATGTCTAGGATTGTCCAAGTTAGAACTTGGATCGTAAAAAATACCAGCAGCAGGGTTCTGACTTCTGAGCCTCTGACTGCTGTTGTACAGCTTCCAATGAGTGCAACATCCTTTTGTAGTTTAGAGCATGCTATTTGCTATATGTAACTTGGAAAGTGTGAAATGGCGTAGCAATAGAAATTGACGCCATTGTTTGACGATAGACCATATGAAGTGGGAGTCTATTATTTATCCAATTAAAATGGCACTTTAGGATGTGTGCCTGTGATACTGACTATATGTCAAACTTAGCAACTGAAACAATTCTATCCATTAAGATATGGTATACATATTCTTTAGAACTTAAGAGTTACATTACTGTTCATTTTTTTGGTATATTATATCATAATACAATCTACTTGTATAGCAGACACATTAAGATATTCGCAAAGATCGAGAGTCTGGAATCTCTCAAGAACCTTAAAGACATCATAGAGGCATCGGATGGAGTCATGGTTGCGCGTGGTGATCTTGGAGTTCAGGTTCCTCTAGAACAAATCCCAGCCATCCAAGAGGCGATTGTTGAATTATGTAGAAACCTGAACAAGCCTGTGATAGTTGCTTCTCAGCTTCTGGAATCAATGGTTGAATACCCAACACCAACTCGTGCAGAGGTAACCTGAACTATTTTTTATGGAATCTTACTTCTCATTATATTTAATCTACTTTAGCCTTTTATTCTTGCATTCACTTGACGAACTCGCGTTGCCTGTATTAAGGTGGCAGATGTTTCTGAAGCAGTGAGGCAATACGCAGATGCTATAATGCTGTCAGCTGAGTCTGCTATAGGTGCATTTCCTGAGAAAGCTCTATCTGTCCTACGCGCTGCTAGTGAGAGGATGGAATCATGGAGCCGTGAGGAAAACATGCAACGACTTCTTCCGCAATATCAGCTTGCAATAGCCCTGCCTGACCGGATTTCGGAGCAGATTTGCATCAGTGCTGTGGAAATGGGTATGTTGTTTTCTTGTGTATAAACTCATACCCAATCTCTGTCGTTCCAGCAAAATTCACCTGTTGTTTTATGCTCTCCATGCAGCGAACAACCTTGCCGTGGACGCCATCTTCGTCTACACAAAGCATGGCCACATGGCGTCGCTCCTATCACGCAACCGGCCCAACCCTCCCATCTTTGCGTTCACCGATGACGCCAACACGAGAAAGAGCATGAACCTTTACTGGGGTGTGATCCCGCTCCAGCTCCCGCTGTCAAATAACATGGACGATAACTTCAAGCAAACCATCAAGCTCCTCAAGTCCAAGGGTTCAGTGAAACCTGGGGACTCCGTCTTGGTCGTCGCCGACTCGGATCTGAATCAGCCTTGTGCTGCTGCCACATCATCGGTGTACCAATCCATTCAGGTCCGATTGGTGGACTAGTTAGGCTGTTACTATACCAAGGTTGCGGCAAATGTGCCGGAGTGAAGAACAGTTTGTGTATTTGTGCATGCATTACGTGTTTTTGGTGTCCAGTGTGTGAGATATATGATCATGTTGATCTCCATGAAAACTGTTACTGCCTTACACTTGTGTTTTTGGCAGTTGCATGGATGTTTTTTTTCCTTTTTTACGAGAATTTTCCTTTTCTTTTTGAAGGGAGAAGTATTGTTAAGCACAAATTCCTGGCGTGTTAGTGATAGAGTTCTGTCAGATGAATTTCAGCACTAAATTGCTGTGAGGAAATACTAGTAATTACTCCCTCCGTTCCTAAATACAGTATAAGTTTTTCTAGAGGTTTCACTAGTAGACTACATACGGATATATATAGACATGCTTTAGAGTGTAGATTCACTTATTTTGCTCCGTATGTAAACTCCTAGTGAAATATCTTAAAAAACTTATATTTAGAAACGAAGGGAGTATGTATTAAGAGCCTTGTTTTTTGATATTCTAAAACCTCTGCGACTCGTAGCTCCCACAATAAACTTTTGAACGACTAAGCACCTCGTTCTTGTTGGTCGTCTCAAAACTCTAGATGTTAAGCGTGCATTCAAACATTCCCATCATCGACCAACGGACTACTTTATCAGTATAGATGTATTTGGGACAAAAGGGCAGAATAACGGGACATAGAAATAAAACTCAGTTCAATGGCACGGAGCTTTCATAGCTCAGTTGGTTAGAGCACCCGTTTAGTAAGCGGGAGGTCTTGAGTTCAACTCTCAATGAAAGCAAGTTTTTTTTTTTGTTTTTTTGATGAGTATAACTTCTCCCCCCTCCCACTTGGCTCTCAACGACGGCAAATTGAAGTGATTTATGTCCCTAGAAACATTGGGAGGTCTTGAGTTCAACTCTCAATGAAAGCAACTTTTTTTTTGGGATGAGCATCACAATTTTTATCCCAGTTGAGCTCTCAATGAAAACAGATCGAAGTGATTTATGTCCCTAGAAACTGTAATAGGTAGATCATGCCCCATCAACTTTTATTTGTTTTTTTGCTTTTTTTGGATGAGCATAATAAATTTTCTCCCCACTTGGGCTCTCAACGACGGCAAATTGAAGTGATTTATGTCCCTAGAAACATTGGGAGATCTTGAGTTCAACTCTCAATGAAAGCAACTTTTTTTTTGAGATGAGCATCACAATTTTTATCCCAGTTGAGCTCTTAATGAAAACAGATCGAAGTGATTTATGTCCCTAGAAACTGTAATAGGTAGATCATGCCCCATCAACTTTTATTTGTTTTTTTGCTTTTTTTGGATGAGCATTATAAATTTTCTCCCCACTTGGGCTCTCAACGACGGCAAATTGAAGTGATTTATGTCCCTAGAAACATTGGGAGGTCTTGAGTTCAACTCTCAATGAAAGCAACCTTTTTTTTGGGATGAGCATCACAATTTTTATCCCAGTTGAGCTCTCAATGAAAACAAATCGAAGTGATTTATGTCCCTAGAAACTGTAATAGGTAGATCATGCCCCATCAACTTTTATTTGTTTTTTTGCTTTTTTTGGATGAGCATAATAAATTTTCTCCCCACTTGGGCTCTCAACGACGGCAAATTGAAGTGATTTATGTCCCTGGAAACATTGGGAGGTCTTGAGTTCAACTCTCAATGAAAGCAACCTTTTTTTTTGGGATGAGCATCACAATTTTTATCCCAGTTGAGCTCTCAATGAAAACAAATCGAAGTGATTTATGTCCCTAGAAACTGTAATAGGTAGATCATGCCCGATCAACTTTTATTTGTTTTTTTGCTTTTTTGGATGAGCATAATAAATTTTCTCCCCACTTGGGCTCTCAATGACGGCAAATTGAAGTGATTTACGTCCCTAGAAACAGTGGGAGGTTTTGAGTTCAATTCTCAATGAAAGCAACCTTTTTTTTTCTTTTTTTGGATAGACATAACAATTTTTATCCCAGTTGAGCTTTCAATGAAAACAAATCGAAGTGATTTATGTGCCTAGAAACTGTAATAGGTAGATCATGCCCCAGCAACTTTTGGTTTGAAGATGGACACCGAGCTCAAAGCTGTATAGCCGGGCGGTACACCTACCTTCTTCCAGAACCTGATTGCCGACGATGTGGTTCGGTTCGTTGAGCAATGGAAAGATTGTTCAATGTCAAAAATAAAAAAGAAGATTATTATCTTGATGAGCATAACTATTTTTCCCCTACATACTTCGTGTTTTTCCATGCGTACCCAAACATTTTACCGCTAAAGTTTATTGTATTTCCAAGTACCAAAGCAAATTATTTTGGTGAGCATAACCTTTTTCCCTACATACTTCATGTTTTTTCATGCTTAATGACTCTTGCTTGCTTCCGTATGGCATAACTTGAGTGATTTCTCTTGCGAGAACACCCATATACATGCACAATACTCAATACTAGCTCCACTCGAAATATTGTGACTTTTCCAAAAATGAATATGTGTTTTTTTATGAAATACACATACCTATTATAAACATTCATCAGAAGTACAAAACACACTAAACATAATAAAAAAATATGTTGAGGTCTCTAGACCATCGAACAACCAGTACCGCCGCCAGAACGTGTCGTGGATGCATCACTGTCACCGTTCTCATACGAAGTCGGACATGCCTTGTCGATGACTGTCGGGAACTCTTCGTGCACATGACTCTAAGACCAACGTTGGAGCCATAGTCGTCGTTCTTGAACCACTGAATTGATTTGAAGCACTTGACACCAGATCTCACCGTAACGCACACACGACATAAAACCGTGACCTTGCTACCCCAAGGAGACGACATTTATGTATTCAACTTGCCTATAATACATGACTTATCTTCATTAAACCATGTTATTATTCCCATGGCAGATGGCATTTGTATGTCGATACTGACACATCTATGGTGACCTCAACCAAGAGGGGAGCCGGGGGAAGGGGGGGGGGTAGGATCTTGCTAGATTGATAACAAATTTTGCAAATAGAAATTGCTTGCAGGAAGCTTTCATAGCTCAGTTGGTTAGAGCACCCGTTTAGTAAGCGGGAGGTCTTGAGTTCAACTCTCAATGCAAATCAAAGTTTTTACCATTGGAAGAAAGAGACATTCAAGGCAAATGTAATTATTTTGGTAGTTTCCATGAGAGTACAATTATTATTTTCCCATTTGAACTTTCAACGAAATCAAATCAAATTCTTTTTCATTGGAAGAAAGAGACATGGGCTCCAGGGAGACGTGGTCCAACTAACACTCGGCTCAAAGAAGATGTGTGGGGCCTTCAGTTGTAGCCTATAGTGAATCCACATGGATCATAGAAGATTGCACTAGGATACAAGAGCCGGCCATAGCAAATATGACCCTTTAAACGTTAACGGACGCGTCCGGTCAGTCATTAAACATGTTTTTTATTTGTCCGTTCATGCAGTCACATTCTTGATTTTTTCCTCATATGTCCGGTATGCATGTTATTGGTGGAGCAAAAGAGAGAGAAAGAAAAAAAAATGAATAAAGAAAAAGAAAATATGGTCCGGGGCAGGGTCGCGTTCTACGTGACGGACGGATCGTGTGTGTTCGGGCGCGTCCGTAAGCCCTCATATCCTTCTTATATTTGAGATGTATACGACGGTTTGTGGACAGCCAAGACGCATAGTGATGATATGAGGGGTTCAGTTGAATCATTTTCTTCTTTTTTCTTTTATCCGATCATTGACTGGATGCGTCCGTGGACTAATGGGTCGTTTGAGGCGTCGGTTGTAGATGCTCTAACAGTTTGTCAGTATATAGATATACTATATGGTATATGGTCTTGGTAAGATATCTGGACGACCCTGCCTGCATGCATACACAGCGCGACGTCCAAACACATGCAGTATCTTTCCCCCAAGATAGCAAGAAAGATCTGTCAGATTAGGGAGTAGTATACTATACTAGTAACACGGATGTACGTACTACCAGCTCAATATATCTCAATTTTTTTGTCTAGGGATCGATGGATCAACTTGTGGACTGGTTGGTGGGTAATAATACAGGGACCGGCGCATTAGCCGGGGAGTGCAGGCTGCAGCTCGGTGCCTCGCCATAGCAAACTTTGCAGCTAGCTTGCAGGGAGAGTACACGTACGTGGATTCTGTTTGTGCCCGGCCAGCAGGCAAACCGTCAAAGTTTTCCGTTCCAATTGCTACCACCTGCATGCAGTTGCACTTCGCTGTTTAGATGACTACTTTGATCTAAGCGCTTTTATATTTCTTTATGAAGGGAGTACCTGCCATACTAGTATCTGTGGTCTCGTGTACTTTGCATATTGATGTGCTATACTTCGCGTGTTAGTGTGTAATTTACATATTTATATTCTTACCACTTCATTTGTTTTTATTTACTCTGCATACTGGCTTTGAGATAAGTCAAACTTTATAAGGTTTGATCAAATTTATCAAAAACGATATAAACTTTAGAAATAAAATGCGATTCCTATGATATAGATTTGGTATTGTGTTTATATATAAACTTGATCAATTTTTTTTTATTCAAACAAAGCTAATATGCATAGTAAGTAAAAAAAATCGAAGGGGTAGCTTGTAAGAACTTGGTGGGCTACGATAACGGAAATCGGAGGGGAGTCCTCTTTATTAGAAAAAAACATGATTGTTGATGTAGTTTAATTTATGAAAAAGTCTTTCGCCCTGCTTTATATATAAAACACTGACCATACAAGCACACTGCTACAAACACAAGCCAACAACGCACACAACACACATCCAAGACAAGATACAAAAGTCTCGAGCACCGCCGCACCACCCCAATGACTAACAAACAACATGAATCGCTTGGAGACAACGGGGACCTCCATCACGAGAAATCCTCCGAGGAGAGGCGAGGCAGATATCGACGGAGCAAGGACTCCAAGACAGTGCCTCTCAGAAGGGCACGACCATGTGTAGCCGCCACCGTCCGATCCCGAATATCAAGTTTTCACCCGGAGCAGCAGAGTTGTCCCTGTCTTTCGATGAGATGGTGATTATCGTTTTGGTGGAGTAGACTTTGACGACCCGACTACGAATGTGTGAGGACGTCGCGCCTTAGCAATCGCTAAACCAACTCCGAGAGGTTATTGATCACGCCGGAGCACGATCAATCTGACCACGAGGGTGTGTTTCCTGCACGCAAACGGAGAACAAGTAAGAAACTAAGATTGCAATCTGAATATTGTGAATATAAGAGGAAAACTTTATTGATGAAAATGGGGTTCCGTGACGCCTTTGTCTGGTCGTGGAACACAAACGAAGAACGCGAAGTTGCAGCTATGACGATTTTGTAATCTAAACAAAAAACCAAGTCTAAACGACGCCCTAAGGGTTGTATATATGGGGGAATAGAGGAGGAATTTCGTAACCCCTTGGAGGACGGGTCCAAAACCGACGCTATCTCAGTTTCCCCACACATATAGACTCTAAAAATAGCCTATAATATGGTATTTTGAAATTACATGGGCCTGGCCTAAAAATAAGATGGCGCAGCACCTATAATAGCTTATGGACAAAATTTATAAAGTGGCATCTTGAATATTTCGTCCAAGCTTTCATGCTATCCAATGGAAGATCCATTGTTCTTTTCCGCGCGTGCACCTTCTTCTTCATGCTTGATCCCGCTTCAACGGATATCCTTCTTGTCCTTGCCAGGTTCTTCATTCATAAGTACAACAAAAGTATCTAACTTAGACAACATCATATGTTCATGAACATTAGAAGGATTTCCAAGAAACAAAAGTACATGGTAATTCAATTGGCGTGCACGAGCACTAGTAACTAGTCCACTATGTATAGCAGCTGGGGCTGTGGGTGTAACAATGATGTTGATGTCCTTATCAAGTGGGGACACCACGACAGAGCCTTCATGAAGGATACGGCGTCCACGGATGTCGCCACCATCGGCCCATGAGCAGGTGGTGTACCTCGGCGTTCACACCCTTCCGGCGCACCCTAGCTCCGTCAATAACCCGCAGCCAAACCACCCGTGTGGCCGTGGCTACGCATCCGCACCTGAGACGCATGCTCTGGCAACGAATGTCGCGTCGCCCTGCATGCAGACACCCCCAAGACCAGCCAAAGTGACCGGCTTTGGACCAAAGGACGCACCCGACTGCCAAACCGATGCATACGTCCTGCCTCAAACAACGTCGGAGATGCATCAGCTCGCACATGGTCGGGGAAAGGGGAAGGAGGGGGAGCGGACACATCCACGACCCGCACCCCCCCGTGCCGGTGATGGGTGGTCCGACCTCGTCGACGCCTCGCATCCCTCCAGCCTACCTCCCCACCGGACACCCCCTGTGTTGCCCCACCTCGGCAACCGACATTTTCACACGAGACCACCAACACATACCCGTCCGCCGGGAAGGAAAACCCCACGGACCACCGCCAACCACCAAGAAAGCTCACCGGGGAGTCCGTCTGCGCTGCCCGTCGCCGCCCAGCCGCCGGAGCACCTGGAGACCGGCTAGCCAGCCCACCGACCTACCACTGCCGTGGAGCTGCAGCCCGTGCCGCCCTCAGCCCGCGTCGCCTAGCCCCAGATCCGACCGCACCGCAGACCATAGATCTGGCCTCGCCGCCGCCGATCTAGGAGAGCCGGCACGCCCCAACACCAGGCCGTCTGCCGTGGGGGAGCAGAGGCACCGGAGCTCCGCCTCTGCCCCTCACACCGCCGTGTCGTCCGACAGAGCTCCACGCTCCGACCTGAGCCGCCGGTCCGCGCCAGCACCGCCCGACCTGGAGGACCACGTCGCCGCCCGGCCACGTCCTCGGACGGCGACGAGG
This sequence comes from Hordeum vulgare subsp. vulgare, assembly GCF_904849725.1. Taxonomy (NCBI): domain Eukaryota; kingdom Viridiplantae; phylum Streptophyta; class Magnoliopsida; order Poales; family Poaceae; genus Hordeum; species Hordeum vulgare. Next base: position 6,734,003 of record NC_058521.1, on the reverse strand, counting down.
GAGGAGGAGAGGGGGAGACCGGCGGGATTTAGGGTTGCCTCTCGGTCGCCTCGCGGGGGCGACGCGGGAGGAGGAGGAAGGGTGAGGAGGATGTGAACGTTTTCAATGGGTGTTTAGTGCTCGGTGTCTTTTTACTGTCAACTGTTACATTTTTTTTAGAACCGGGCTTCTCCCCTTTCCATTATATGCATAACGGAAATACACAGTTTTGTTCCGAGATCAGAAAGAGAAAAGGGAAAGAGAGAGAAGCGAGCTCAGAGCAATGCTAGGAAACCCACCGCCTTGCGCCTGTCATCAGGAACACAAGACTATGGGGCGAAAACCTAGCATCACCCAAAACCTCACCACACCCCTAAGGAGGATAGATCAACATCGAGTACCACGTTTTAGTACGACCAGAACATGAACCAGAAATGCAACATGCCACACAGGGCCGAAACAGAGTAAAACACCACATCACCAGGACCATCATACTCCGAGCGCATCACCATTCGTCCCAGTTATCACCCTCCTCATCCTGCTTGCTGGTATCTGGCATTGGAGGCCCATAGAGCAGCAACATCTGCGAAGCATTTGCTTTCAACACCTCAGCACCTTTTTTCATCACCTCAGCCATCTCCGGCTTCTGCAACCCTGTCCAGTATAATATAAAAGAACAAGCTGTGAACACAATTTCAAACGGATTATTAATCCATTTCTTTTCAAAAGTAGCACGATTGCGTGCAAGCCATATTGCCCAACATATAGCAGCTAGACCAATGGTATAAACCTCTGGACAGGAAGGTAAGAAAGAGTTGATCCAAACATAATATTGCCACATGGAATTAGGGACATATTCAGTACCCAACATCGAACCCACTGTCCTCCAGACAACTCTAGCAACAGGACAAAGAAACATAATATGTTGAGCAGATTCCGTCTGATCACAGAAAGAACATGTAGGATCCCCTTGCCATTTTCTTTTTTTGAGATTGTCTCTTGTTAAGATAGCATCCTGGCACATCTGCCACATAAAAATTTGAATTTTCAAAGGCATCTTAGATTTCCAAATCCATTTATGATTAGACCCAGCCAAGTTTCTTTCTAACCAATGATACATAGACTTGGTAGTATATTCATGAGTGCTATCTAGTTTCCAGAATATTTCATCACTTTTCTCCTTGTCCATTTTACTTATCACATAATTTTTGAGTTCATCCCACCTCATTTGCATATCACTATTAAACCTTCTATGAAAGGAGTTGCAAGGATTCATGGATTCAATTTTATTCACAGTAGTATTTTGCTCAGTGCAAATCTCAAAAAGATCAGGGAACTTATCTTTCATACTAGAATTGTCACCGAGATCATCATACCAAAGATTGGCAATATCACCCTTATTCACCTTGATCCCCCTCCCAGCAATATAATTATCTCTAACCTTCAAAAGGGCTTTCCAACAGGGGGAATCATTTGCTTTCTGCTTAACCATCATAGCAGGTGTTTTTTTGAGATATTTGGCTCTCACTATGTCTTGCCATAGCCCCTCTTTTTTCTCTAATTTCCACCACCACTTAGTCAACAGACTAATATTTTGTTTTCTCAGATCTTTAACCCCAAGGCCCCCTTTATTTTTTGATCTACAAATTCTCCCCCATTTTACCATATGATAACCTTTTTTGTTACCATTACGATGCCAGAAAAATTTCCTTCTGGGCTTATCCCATCTCTCCAGGGTAGATTTATTAATCAAGAACATAGACATATAATAAGAGGGGATATGTGAGAGTACAGCATTAACTTTGATAAGTCTACCCCCACTGGACAGTGTTTCACTAATCCATGATTCACCATGTCTGACAAATTTATCATCCACAAACATCCAGTCACAGCTTTTGAGACCAGCATAGCTAACAGGAACTCCCAAGTATTTAATAGGAAAACTTCCAATCTCACAGTTGAACATCTCAGAATACTTCCTGACAGTATCATCATCAGCCCCTACTGAGAAGATTTCACTTTTTAAGAAATTAATTTTCAAGCCTGACATGATCTCAAAGAGATATAACAGTAGTTTAATATTCATCACTTCCCTAGGGTTATCTTCAAAGCAAAGAATAGTATCATCTGCGTATTGCAGAATAGCAACCCCATGTTCAACCAGGTCAGATGCCAGCCCTTTAAAAAGGCCATTTTCCTGTGCATTAAGAACCATCTTGGTCAGGCAATCAGCTGCAAGGTTAAACAAAAAAGGGGAGAGGGGATCTCCCTGCCTCACACCTTTAGCACTTTGAAAATATTCCCCCACTTCATCATTCAGTTTCACACTAACAGTTCCTCCTACCAAAATGTTCTTCATCCAGCCCACCCATTTGGGATTAAAGTTTCTCTTAACATGACATTCAAGCAGGAAGTCCCAGTTGACTTTATCATAGGCTTTTTCAAAATCGAGCTTAAGCACTATCCCAGGTTTCTTACGACTATAAGAATAGTGTAGAATTTCATGGAGAGACATAATACCATCCATAATATCTCTACCCTTAATAAAAGCATTTTGGTTTCTGCTAAACAACGTATCAACAAAAGGTTCAAGCCTGATGGTAAGCACTTTGGTGATAAGTTTATAAATGCATCTGAGCAAATAAATTGGTCTAAATTGCTGAATCTTATCAGCCCCAACCACTTTGGGCAGTAAAGTAATGATCCCATAGTTAAGTCTTTCCACATGTATTTCATCTTTATAAAACCAATCAAAAAGCATTTTCACATCATCCTTAACTATACCCCAACAGCTTTGAAAGAATTCAATTGGAATATTATCAGGGCCTGGAGCTTTATTATGCTTCATAGAAAATAAAGCATTCCTGATTTCCAGCTCTGAAAAAGGTCTAAGTAATATGAAATTGTCTATATCCCTTAATGTTTCCTGCTCTTTCCACATGTTGTTATTAATCCCACACATGTTCCCAGGGGCAGGGCCAAAAAGCTCCCTATAAAAGTTTGTGGCATGTTTCAAAAGATTCTTGTTTCCCTCAATAACAACCCCATCACAACAAAGGGATACAATAGTATTTCTCCTCCTCCTCCCATTCACCATTCTATGAAAATAACCAGTACTATTATCCCCTTTCAATAACCAGTTATCATGAGATTTTTGTAACCAGGAGATTTCCTCTTCCATCAAGAGATTATTCAGTTCTACCTCAAGATCTACTTTTTTCATATACAATTCAGGTGATAAAGTATCAGTTTCTTGCAACATTTCCAAGTATCCAAGTTCCTCTCTCAGCCATTTCCTTCTCAGTCTTGCTTTACCAAAAATATTTGAGCTCCAACCTTTAAACTTTTTCTTAAACCTCTTCAGTTTAATATTGATGATATCAATAGGATTCTTAGATTGAACAGGTTGCATCCAAATTTGTGCCACCAAAGGTAAGAATTCAGGGTTCTGTAACCAGTTCAAATCAAATTTAAAGCCCCTAGACTTAACAGGGATAGGAATGTTATCCTCAGTGTTTAAAATCAAGGGACAATGGTCTGAAATCTCCCTTACAATTTTCCTAATAAAAGTAAAAGGAAAAAGATGCTCCGAGGAACTAGACATGAGCACTCTGTCTAATTTCTCAAGAGTTGGTATATTCTGCTTGTTGGACCAGGTGTATTGTCCACCACTCATATCAACCTCTCTCAGAGAGAAGGTATTAATGATAGTATTAAAAAGATCAGAAGAATGGCCCAGTCTAACTTTCTTATTTTTATCACTGGTAAATCTCAGGATATTACAATCCCCCCCAATGATGAAAGGGCAAGCAACCCCCCTGCACATATCTGCCAGTTCAGTAAGAAATTCCATCTTATGCTCTTCATGAGCAGACCCATACACTGCCATAATACAATAAGTACCCCTTCTACACTTGTCCCAAATTTCAAGCTTCAAAATATACTTGCCAAATGAACAGGTTTGAATGTCATAGTATGCATTCCTAACACCACAAAGAATACCACCAGATTTTCCTACAGAAGGAATCCAATTCCAACAAAAATTATCCCCAGGATCAAATTTCCTCAAGAACTTAGAGGAAAAGTCCTTCTTCATTGTCTCCTGAATCCCCACAAAATCAAGATTGAAATCTCTAATTAAATCACTTAAGTAGGTTGCCATACCTTTTTTTCCCATCCCTCTACAGTTCCACAAGAGGCACATCATTTATTTTTATTTTTAGGGGAATGAGTTTTATTGCTAGGTTTACCAGGGTCCATGGTCTTACCTGCAATTCCACTCACTCTTCGATTTTGACTCCTGGTTACAGGCTTAGAAATAACCACATTAACTTTTCTTTTTTCTCTTTGCCTTGATCTTACACTTTTAAATCCTTCCTCATCTACATCTTCCTCATCCCCCCAAGCTGTATTAAGGTGGGAGGATTCCCCTGCTGCATTAGTAATCAACAACACCTCTTCTGTTTGTTTAATATCAGTATTAATTTTCTTAGCTATATTAGCTCTAGATTTCTCCAGTTCTCTAATAACATCAATAACAGTAAAGTCATCATCAGGGATATTCACTCCCATATGAGCAGCCATATTAACAATTTCCATATTGAATAGCACATCAAAAGAATTTTTAGATACAAGATCATTACCTTGTAAATTCCTCTTTTTTGCCAATTTCTCAGCTCTGGCACCAACATGGTCCATATTGATCTCAACATTCCTTTTGCTGAATCTGGCTTGCACTTCTTCCATCACAAGAGGAGTAGGCACAACATCCACATCTTCATAGGATTCCCCAGGAGATTGCACAAAGTAGGCCTGTTCTTTCTCCTGAGAATTCTTGTCACCATTTTTCATCTCAGTAACTGTTGGTTCTCCCATACAAGCATCCAAGTAAGAAGAGAATTTTCTGTGAATCACAGGAGTGGAAGCAGTTTGCATAGAGTTCACCACAATTTTCTGAAAGGAGGTACCCATAGCAGATTGTTTTTCAATCTCTTTCATATGACTTTTTTCTGCTTCATCAACCATAGAATCTATGAGCAGCACATTATCCACATCCTCACTTTCCTCATCAGATTGTGTTTCCTCACTTTTTTCCTGATTTTGCATCATATCAACTTTTTCCTGAATAGTGTCCAATCTCACACTCATCATATTCTTTCCTCCAGACATGCCAGAGGGAGCCAAAGACTCCCCCATAGTAGATGAAGAAATATTCTGCCCATCAGGTCTAATATTCTCATTAAACTTAGTTCTTTTAGGAGAATTTCCCCCATCAGCCTCCATTTGCACATTAATTTTTTCTTTAGGAGGATTTTTCACAAGAATCTTATCCACAGAAAAGAAAAAATCATAGAAATGGCCCCCCCAAAACTCCTTCAGGAGATGTAGGAATATTTTCAGCATCTCTACATCCCAACTTAATCCTGACTGATTCAGGTCTATTTATAGTAGCTTTGTCTATTTCCAGAGTGACCCCAACCAAGGAACCCACATATGCAATGTTTTTTTCATGCCTTTTATCCAGAGGAATATTACTAACATTGACCCAAGCTATGTTAAGTATGCCTTTAGCTCCCACAGATTCTGACCACTTCCTCAAATTAATCACAGCCCCACAACTTTTCACATTCATGCTCTCAGCAAAACAAGCTTTATCAACATCCCTAGGTGATGGAAATCTCATCACAAAAGTTTTTGGCCCAATCGACCTAGCAGAACATCTCCAGTTTGTGTTAATATAAGCATTGAAAAACTCCTCCAACTGTGTACCAGATGCTTGCCCCTCCACCACAGATATGACAATGAACCGATTCCTATCAGTGTTCTGGTTCGGAGTACTGTGATCATGAATATAGAAAAAACCTTTCCCTCTAGCCTGGAATCCACACATCGGAGCCACACATTCCCAAGGAAGCACCGTGTTGCAAACAGAGGCCAGATGACCATGATTCCCACATCTACCACACACAGAACATGGACAGAACGCAGGTAAATGACCTGGATCCTTGCAAGTAATGCAAACCTCAGCACCACCCACTAGTGGGGCGGTGTTCCTCTTGCCAGGAGTAGGATGACGACGGTCTTGGGCTTGGGGCTGCTTTCCGCCTGCTGCTCCAGCGACCGCGGTGTTATCGCCCCACTTCTCAGATCCGCGCGGACCTCCTTGCTCCATCACCTCAGCATCCCACCACGCCTTGTCGGACGATCCATGGCGTGGATCAATGTTGGAGGAGCCGCCTTCGTCGTTGTCGCGCATCCACACCAAGTTGCGGCCCCCGCCGCCACCACCATGCTCGCGGGCACCGCCGCGCCCATATCGGCCGCCACCACGCCCGAATCTCCCTTCCGCCGCCCCATCTCCACGATTGAAACGATTACCTCCGTCGCATCCCGCCATGGACTGCGTCCGCGAAGGCGAAGCAGCCACCTGTGCGAAGGACCGCTGATCCCCTCCCACTTTTCCTTCCCACCAGGCGAAGGTAGATGAAACCCTAGGAGCGGAAACCCTAGGAGAGCTCCAGAAATGGCTGAAGAGGGAATCGAGATCGAGATCGGAAGTGGAAGTGGCAACGGGTGGTGCGGGGTTGGTGGTGGGAGATGGGGTGAGTAGATAAGACTCTCTCTCCCCTGTAGCACCGGGGCCCCCAAGTGGCTCGACCACGGCGTGCGACACGAGTTTGGGCCCGAGAACCCCCGGGTCAAGCGACCGGGGCGGTACATGGTTGCCACGCACGGAGATGTGCACGTGTCCGGTCGTCGCTACCCGCTCAGACGGTGGCGCCGGTGGCGAGGGTCGCCGCACAGGCCGTATCGTCGCGCCGGGGGAGGAGGAGGACGACATCCGACCTATATTAAGTTACGGAGCCTGTCAACTGTTACATGTAGTATGTGTATTTATTTTACACTGTTCCCTAACATGCAGCATGTGTATTTATTTTACACTGTTTCCTAACATGCCGTATGGGTATTTATTTTCCACAAGAATAAACTCCGGTGATGCTCCACCAACTCCCCTGAGACGTACTCTCCGCCTGATTTGCGCAGTATATTTGTAATATACGGTCGTACGGCACGCAATATCATACGTACGTATCCATTATCGGATGTCATACCTTGGCGTGTCCAACCAACTTGGAAAGTGCGTATAAGCTCACGCATAATAAAACATGCACAGTCCTCGTTTGGTAAGAAGAAAATACACAGGCAAACCAACCCGTGGTTGGATGGTTAGGAGGACTGTGGTATCCCCTATCCATCAGAGTTTAAGTCTGAGACTTGATGTTGGTGCTTGCATTTTTCTGGATTTATTCTAGTTATTTCGGCGAAGTGCTTTAAGTGGGAGAAGACGTTTCCGTCGACAACGAAGATGATGTGACGACTTCGTCAATCTCAAGATGATGTACCGGCTTAGTCTCTCGAAGGTGCTCATAGAGATAGGGTGTGCGTATGTGCGTTCATAAGGGTGAGTGTACGCTCGCGTATGTGAGCGACTGCTAAAAAAAATACACAGTATCGTATATGTCAGTCCTACACGGCCGGAGATGATGCATACGGATGAATACAATACGCGCAACTGACATCCTCTTGTCAATCCTCAATTAAACAACCCACCGAGACACCAAGACGGATCTGACTAGCAGTACATACATATACTGTTGTCTACTGGTATACAGATACGTACGTCAACTCGGTAACGGATCGATCACGTTAAGCACTGATCAGTCTGAATCCAGCATTAATCAAGTCTAGCTCGTCGACGTGTGTGATGCACGGCCGCTCGCATAACAAACGGAAGTGTATTTGTACAGCATGTCCTTGTTGTACTATATATAAGCATATGTACGTACGATCAACTTGCATGAAAACTCACAACTTGTAGGTGTATTTCATTATTGCAAATCAACATATAGTTGGACGATTAAAAGGACGATGATATTCTTTGTTCATCAAGGTTTAAGTTCTAATGTTTGTATTATTTTTAAATTTATTTTAGAATTTTTACATTTTTAGTGGAAGAAAATGTTCAGATCGACAACGTGATGTCTTTGGTACCTTCGTAAATTTTAAAAAGATATGCCGACTCATTCTTTTCAAACCCTTGCGTATGTATTATATTAAAGTATACTCCCTCCGTTCCTAAATACAAGACCTTTTAAAAATTACACTATGAACTACATACGGATGTATATAGACATATTTTAGAGTATAGGTTCACTTGTTTCGTTTCATATATAGTTCATAGTAGAATTTTTAAAAGGTCTTATATTTAGGAACGGAGGAAGTATAACATTATTATTATATATTTATCTGTGCAAGTACGAGTGATCAGCTATTTTCGTCCAAGCGATCGATTATTATTATCTTGAGCTGTGCAAGTACACACCTGCACTGTGTATGCATGCTTTTGCTCGGAAACAGCACACAGCTTCAAGATGTGGCGCCGAGATTCACGTCCCTAACCGGCAAGCTAGTTTTGCCCATCGCATCAGAATTATGGGCATGCAGGTTGTCCGTACACTTGCACATTGGGATCGGGGAATTATTCATCTTTTACTAATGCTTGCTAAACTTATTGGTCATAGTGGGGAGTAACTTACGTTAGTCTATAAGTTACTGTATACTTCACAGTGATACTATGTCATACTCTCTTCGCCCGTAAAAAGTGTGCATATATATTTTTTATGACAAATTATGAGATAAATTACAAAAATGTATTAAAAAGATGCAAATCATCATCTCTTTTCTTTTTAATTATAACCGATCCCGATGAACTAAGTGCATGTAGAAATTAAAGATGACGTGTATAATATTTCTCCGCGGTATAAAACATATTTTTTACCATCTCTTTCCTTTTATGTTTTACCATATAAAAACAGAGCATAGGTCTTGATTGTCATGTGACGAGAGAGAAAATATAAAAGTATATCTTTTCATGAACACATTTTAAAATCAAATGTACACGTTTCAATGAACGAAGGGTAGGTGTGATAACATATACATCTCTACTTTTGTTTTATGAACTTATTTCGCATTGAGAAGCGCTATGTGATGATAACATGTTATATTATTTTAGTTGTCTTTCTCAGTATTAATCACTATTCATATCATATTTTTTTGCTTACGTGGCATGCATATTTTTACAAAAACGTTCGATTTTCATGGTAAAAAATATGCCGTCATATTTTTAGTGGAGTCCTTCTTTTATATGACTAGTTTTTTTTTTCTAAAGTACGTATAAGTATGCATATCATTGCATTAGAAATGAGGTGGCAAAGAAGTCGGATACAAGTACAACGCCTTTTGATCATTACAATGCTAATCACTAGGATTAGTAGCCACACACCACGCTTACCACGAGACAAGCAAGACCTAGGCCAACTTCATTCTAATGACAATGAGGCAAACCACGTCACAACCAGCACCGAAGACGTCTACAACGTGGTCAAGACCCGAGGACAACACAAATCAACATACCCCCACCCATTGCGCCAAGAGGAAGTCAGTGAGTGGGTGGCAGGGCCTGGGTAGACCTTGAGAGCATCTCCAACACGTGATATTAGCACCACGTTGAATAAATTGCATTTTTTGCGCGGGCGCTCCAGCGGATGCGCACAAAACGCGCGCGCTAAATGGTTCAGGGCGCGGGACGAAATAGCATCGGCACCACTTATTTCGTGCGCCCGCTCCTGCGCGCTACATGTTGGAAATATGCCCTAGAGGCAATAATAAATTAGTTATTATTATATTTCTTAGTTCATGATAATCGTTTATTATCCATGCTATAATTGTATTGATTGGAAACACAATACTTGTGTGGATACATAGACAAAACACTGTCCCTAGTAAGCCTCTAGTTGACTAGCTCGTTGATCAAAGATGGTCAAGGTTTCCTGGCCATAGGCAAGTGTTGTCACTTGATAACGGGATCACATCATTAGGAGAATCATGTGATGGACTAGACCCAAACTAATAGACGTAGCATGTTGATCGTGTCATTTTGTTGCTACTGTTCTCTGCGTGTCAAGTATTTGTTCCTATGACCATGAGATCATATAACTCACGGACACCGGAGGAATGCTTTGTGTGTATCAAACGTCGCAACGTAACTGGGTGACTATAAAGATGCTCTACAGGTATCTCCAAAGGTGTTCGTTGAGTTAGTATAGATCGAGACTGGGATTTGTCACTCCGTGTGACGGAGAGGTATCTCGGGACCCACTCGGTAATACAACATCACACACAAGCCTTGCAAGCAATGTAACTTAATGTAAGTTGTGGGATCTTGTATTACGGAACGAGTAAAGAGACTTGCCGGTAAACGAGATTGAAATAGGTATGCGGATACTAACGATCGAATCTCGGGCAAGTAACATACCGAAGGACAAAGGGAATGACATACGGGATTATATGAATCCTTGGCACTGAGGTTCAAACGATAAGATCTTCGTAGAATATGTAGGATCCAATATGGGCATCCAGGTCCCGCTATTGGATATTGACCGAGGAGTCTCTCGGGTCATGTCTACATAGTTCTCGAACCCGCAGGGTCTGCACACTTAAGGTTCGACGTTGTTTTATGCGTATTTGAGTTATATGGTTGGTTACCGAATGTTGTTCGGAGTCCCGGATGAGATCACGGACGTCACGAGGGTTTCCAGAATGGTCCGGAAATGAAGATTGATATATAGGATGACCTCATTTGGTTACCGGAAGGTTTTCGTGCATTACCGGAAAAGTTTCGGGCTCATCGGTAGTGTACCGGGAGTGCCGGGAGGGGTGCCGGGGACCATCGGGAGGGGTGTCACGCCCCAAGGGGTCTCATGGGCTATGGGAAGAGATAAACCAGCCCCTAGTGGGCTGGAATAAGTTCCCACTAAGGCCCATAAGGTTTGAGAAGGAAAAAAACACAAAGTGGAAAGAGTTTCCAAGTGGGAAGGTGGAATCCTACTCCAAGTAGGATTGGAGTAGGACTCCTCCACCTCCAATTTCGGCCAAACCTTTAGGTTTTGAGGCTGACTCCTCCCCTCCCTCCCACCTATATATACGGAGGTTTTATGGCTGATTTGAGACGACTTTTCCACGGCAGCCCGACCACATACCTCCACGATTTTTCCTCTAGATCGCGTTTCTGCGGAGCTCGGGCGGAGCCCTGCTGAGACAAGGTCATCACCAACCTCCGGAGCGCCGTCACGCTGCCGAAGAACTCTTCTACCTCTCCGTCTCTCTTGCTGGATCAAGAAGGCCGAGATCATCGTCGAGCTGTACGTGTGCTGAACGCGGAGGTGCCGTCCGTTCGGTACTAGATCGTGGGACTGATCGCGGGATTGTTCGCGGGGCGGATCGAGGGACGTGAGGACGTTCCACTACATCAACCGCGTTCACTAACGCTTCTGCTGTACGATCTACAAGGGTACGTAGATCACTCATCCCCTCTCGTAGATGGACATCACCATGATAGGTCTTCGTGCGCGTAGGAAAATTTTTGTTTCCCATGCGACGTTCCCCAACAGTGGTATCAGAGCTAGGTTCATGCGTAGATGTCTTCTCGAGTAGAACACAAAAGTTTTGTGGGCGGTGATGTGCGTTTTGCTGCCCTCCTTAGTCTTTTCTTGATTCCGCGGTATTGTTGGATTGAAGCGGCTTGGACCGACATTACTCGTACGCTTACGAGAGACTGGTTTCATCGCTACGAGTAACCCCGTTGCTCAAAGATGACTGGCAAGTGTCGGTTTCTCCAACTTTAGTTGAATCGGATTTGACCGAGGAGGTCCTTGGATGAGGTTAAATAGCAACTCATATATCTCCGTTGTGGTGTTTGCGTAAGTAAGATGCGATCCTACTAGATACCCATGGTCACCACGTAAAACATGCAACAACAAAATTAGAGGACGTCTAACTTGTTTTTGTAGGGTATGCTTGTGATGTGATATGGCCAACGATGTGATGTGATATATCGGATGTATGAGATGATCATGTTGTAATAGATAATATCGACTTGCACGTCGATGGTACGGCAACCGGCAGGAGCCATAGGGTTGTCTTTATAACTAACGTTTGTGCTTGCAGATGCGTTTACTATTTTGCTAGGACGTAGCTTTAGTAGTAATAGCATGAGTAGCACGACAACCCCGATGGCGACACGTTGATGGAGATCATGATGATGGAGATCATGGTGTGACGCCGGTGACAAGAAGATCGTGTCGGTGCTTTGGTGATTGAGATCAAGAAGCACGTGATGATGGCCATATCATGTCACTTATAAATTGCATGTGATGTTAATCCTTTTATGCACCTTATTTTGCTTAGAACGACGGTAGCATTATGAGGTGATCTCTCACTAAAATTTCAAGACGAAATTGTGTTCTCCCCGACTGTGCACCGTTGCTACAGTTCGTCGTTTCGAGACACCACGTGATGATCGGGTGTGATAGACTCAACGTTCACATACAACGGGTGCAAAACAGTTGCGCACGCGGAACACTCGGGTTAAGCTTGACGAGCCTAGCATGTGCAGACATGGCCTCGGAACACATGAGACCGAAAGGTCGAGCATGAATCGTATAGTTGATATGATTAGCATAGAGATGCTTACCACTGAAACTATTCTCGACTCACGTGATGATCGGACTTGAGATAGTGGATTTGAATCATGTACCACTCAAATGACTAGAGAGATGTACTTTTTGAGTGGGAGTTCTTAAGTAATATGATTAATGGAACTAATTGTCATGAACATAGTCTAATGGTCTTTGCGAATTACGATGTAGCTTGCGCTATAGCTCTACTGTTTTATACGTTCCTAGAGAAAATTTAGTTGAAAGTTGATAGTAGCAAACTTTGCAGACTGAGTCTGTAAAACTGAGGATTGTCCTCGTTGCTGCACAGAAGGCTTATGTCCTTAATGCACCACTCGGTGTGCTGCACCTCGAGCGTCGTCTGTGGATGCTGTGAACATCCGACATACACGTTTCTGATGACTACACGATAGTTCAGTACAAAAATACTTAATGGCTTAGAAGCAAGGTGCCGAAAACGTTGTAAAACGTCACAGAACATAAGTGATGTTCTAAAGAGATGAAATTGTGATTTCATGCTTGTGCCCTTGTTAAGAGGTACGAGACCTCCGACAAGATTCTTTGTCCACAAAGCACAGGAGAAAAGGCTCAATCGTTGAGCATGTGCTCAAATTATCTGAGTACGACAATCGCTTGAATCAAGTGGGAGCTAATCTTCCAGATGAGATAGTGATAGTTCTCCAAAGTCACTGCCACCAAGCTGTGAGAGCTTCGTGATGAACTATAACATATCAAGGATACATACAATGATCCTTGAGCGATTCGCGATGTTTGACACTGCGAAAGTAGAAATCAAGAAGGAGCATCAATAGTTGATGGTTTGTAAAACCACTAAGTTTCAAGAAAGGCAAGGGCTAGAAGGGATACTTCGTGAAACGGCAAAACAGTTGTTGCACTAATGAAGAGACCCAAGATTAAACCCAAATCCGAGACTAAGTGCTTCTATAATGAGGGGAACAATCACTGAGGCGGAGCAACTCAAGATACTTGGTAGATAAGAAGGCTGGCAAAAGTCGAAAGAAGTGTATTTGATATACATGATGTTGATGTGTACTTTACTAGTACTCCTAGTAGCACGAGAGTATTGGATACCGGTTCGGTTGCTAAGTGATTAGTGACGCGAAATGAAAGCTACGACATAAACGGAGACTAGCTAAAGGCGAGGTGACGATACGTGTTGGAAGTGTTTCCAAGATTGATATGATCAAACGTCGCACGCTCCCTCTACCATCGGGATTGGTGTTAAACCTAAATAATTGTTATTTGGTGCTTGCGTTAAGCATGAACATGATTGGATCGTGTTTATTGCAATACGATTATTCATTTAAAGAGAATAATGGTTACTCTATTTTCTTGAATAATCACCTTCAATGGTTTATTGAATCTCGATCGTAGTGTTACACATGTTCATGATATTGGTGCCAAAAGATACTAGTTGATGATGATAGTACCACTTACTTGTGGCACTGCCGCTTGAGTCATGTTAGTATAAATTGCATGAAGAGGCTCCATGCTGATGGATCTTTGTACTCACCTGATTTCGAATCACTAGTGACATGCGAATCATACCACATGAGCAAGGCCTTGTTTTCATTGAGATGAAATAAGATAGTAACTTGTTGGAAGTGATACATTTTGATGTATGCAGTCCAATGGGTGCTGAGGCACGCACTGGATATCATTATGTTCTTACTTCACTGAAGATTTGAGTAGATACAGGAGTATTTTCTTAATGAATCACAAGTCTAAAATGTTGAAAAGTTCAATTCCGTTTCAGAGTGAAGTTCATCGTAACAAGAGGATAAACTGTCTACGATATGATCATGGAAATGAATATCTGAGTTACGAGTTTTGGTACACAGTTAAGACAATGTGGAAATTGTTCCGCAGTTCATGCCACCTGGAACATCATAGTGTGATGATGTGTCTGAACGTCATAGCCACACACTATTTGGTATGGTGCATACTATGATGTCTCTTATCGAATTACCACTATCGTTTATGGGTTATGCATTAGAGACAACCGCACTCGCTTTAAATAGGGCACCGCGTATTTCCGTTGAGATGACACAGTATAGACTGAGGTTTAGAGAAATCTAAACTGTCGTTTCTTGAAAGTTTGGGGTTTCGACACTTATGTGAAAAAGTTTCAGTCTGATAAGCTCGAACCCAAAGCGGATAAATACATCTTCATAGGATATCCAAAACAGTTGGGTACATCTCCTATCTCAGATCCGAAAGCAAAGTGTTTGTTTCTAGAAACGGATCCTTTCTCGAGGAAAGGTTTCTCTCGAAAGAATTGAGTGGGAGGGTAGGAGAACTTGATGAGGTTATTGAACCATCACTTCAACCAGTGTGTAGCAGGGCGCAGGAAGTTGTTCATGTGGCGCCTACACCAATTGAAGTGGAAGCTGATGATGATGATCATTGAGCTTCGAATCAAGTTACTACAAACCTCGTAGGTCGACAAGGTCGCGTACTGCTGCAGAGTAGTACGGTAACCCTGTCTTGGAGGTCATGTTGTTGAGCAACAGTGAACCTACGAGTTATGGAGAAAGCGATGGTGGGCCCAGATTCCGACAAATGGCTGGAAGCCATGAAATCCGAGAGAGGATCCATGTGTGAAAACAAAGTGTAGACTTTGGTAGAACTACTTGATGGTCATAGGACTATTGAGTAAAAATGGATCTTTAAAGGAAGACAGACGATGATGGTGATAAGTCACTATTAAGAAACGCTCGACTTGTCGCAAAGATGTTTTCGATAAGATCAAACAGTTGACTATGGTGAGACTTTCTCACTCGTAGCGATGCTAAAAGTCTGTTAGAATTATGTTAGTTGTTGATGCATTATTTATGAAATATTGCACGTAGGATGTCAAAACATTGTTTTCTCGACGGTTTCCTTGAGCAAACATTGTATGTGATACAACCAGAAGGTTTTGTCGATCCTAAAGATACTAGCAAGTATGCAAGCTGCAGTGATCCTTCAATGGACTGATGCAAGCGTCTCGGAGTTGGAATATACACTTTGATGAGATGATCAAAGATTTTGGGTTTGTACAAGGTTTATGAGAAACTTGTATTTCCAAAGAAGTGAGTGGGAGCACTATAGAATTTCTGATAGGTATATGTGGTTGACATATTGTGGATCAGAAGTAATGTAGAATTTCTGTAAAGCATACAAGGTTGTTTGAAAGAAGTTTTCAAAGGAGTACCTGGATTACGCTACTTGAACATTGAGCATCAAAGATCTATGGAGATAGATCGAAAGCGCTTAATAGAAGTTTCAACAAGATGCATGCCTTGACAAGTTTTTGAAAGAGTTCAAAATAGACCAGCAAAGAAGGAGTTCTTGGTTGCGTTGTGAGGTGTGAATTTGAGTAAGACTCAAAACCCGACCACGGCAGAATAAAGAGAATAGACGAAGGTCGTCTTCTATGCCTTAGCCGTAGAATCTAAACTATGCCATGTTGTGTACCGCACCTGAAGTGTGCCTTGACTCAAAGTATGTTGAGAGGTACAGAGAGTGATCCATGATTGAATCACTAGCAGCGGTCGAAATTTATCCTTAGTAACTAATGGACTAAGGAATTTTTCTCGATTATGGAGGTCGTTAAAGAGTTTGTCGTAAAGGGTTACGTCAATGCAAGCTTTGACACTAATCCGGATAACTATGAGTAGTGAAACGGATTCGTATAGTAGAGTAGATATTTGGAGCATTTCTGAATAGCACGTAGTAGCAGCATCTATAAGATGACATAAAGATTTGTAAAGAACGCACGAATCTGAAAGTTTCAGAACCGTTGACTAAAACCTCTCTCACGAGCAAGACGTGATCAGACCCCATAACTATATGGGTGTTGGATTCGTTGGAATCACATGGTGATGTGAACTAGATTATTGACTCTAGTGCAAGTGGGAGACTGTTGGAAATATGCCCTAGAGGCAATAATAAATTAGTTATTATTATATTTCTTAGTTCATGATAATCGTTTATTATCCATGCTATAATTGTATTGATTGGAAACACAATACTTGTGTGGATACATAGACAAAACACTGTCCCTAGTAAGCCTCTAGTTGACTAGCTCGTTGATCAAAGATGGTCAAGGTTTCCTGGCCATAGGCAAGTGTTGTCACTTGATAACGGGATCACATCATTAGGAGAATCATGTGATGGACTAGACCCAAACTAATAGACGTAGCATGTTGATCGTGTCATTTTGTTGCTACTGTTCTCTGCGTGTCAAGTATTTGTTCCTATGACCATGAGATCATATAACTCACGGACACCGGAGGAATGCTTTGTGTGTATCAAACGTCGCAACGTAACTGGGTGACTATAAAGATGCTCTACAGGTATCTCCAAAGGTGTTCGTTGAGTTAGTATAGATCGAGACTGGGATTTGTCACTCCGTGTGACGGAGAGGTATCTCGGGGCCCACTCGGTAATACAACATCACACACAAGCCTTGCAAGCAATGTAACTTAATGTAAGTTGTGGGATCTTGTATTACGGAACGAGTAAAGAGACTTGCCGGTAAACGAGATTGAAATAGGTATGCGGATACTAACGATCGAATCTCGGGCAAGTAACATACCGAAGGACAAAGGGAATGACATACGGGATTATATGAATCCTTGGCACTGAGGTTCAAACGATAAGATCTTCGTAGAATATGTAGGATCCAATATGGGCATCCAGGTCCTGCTATTGGATATTGACCGAGGAGTCTCTCGGGTCATGTCTACATAGTTCTCGAACCCGCAGGGTCTGCACACTTAAGGTTCGACGTTGTTTTATGCGTATTTGAGTTATATGGTTGGTTACCGAATGTTGTTCGGAGTCCCGGATGAGATCACGGACGTCACGAGGGTTTCCAGAATGGTCCGGAAATGAAGATTGATATATAGGATGACCTCATTTGGTTACCGGAAGGTTTTCGTGCATTACCGGAAAAGTTTCGGGCTCATCGGTAGTGTACCGGGAGTGCCGGGAGGGGTGCCGGGGACCATCGGGAGGGGTGTCACGCCCCAAGGGGTCTCATGGGCTATGGGAAGAGATAAACCAGCCCCTAGTGGGCTGGAATAAGTTCCCACTAAGGCCCATAAGGTTTGAGAAGGAAAAAAACACAAAGTGGAAAGAGTTTCCAAGTGGGAAGGTGGAATCCTACTCCAAGTAGGATTGGAGTAGGACTCCTCCACCTCCAATTTCGGCCAAACCTTTAGGTTTTGAGGCTGACTCCTCCCCTCCCTCCCACCTATATATACGGAGGTTTTATGGCTGATTTGAGACGACTTTTCCACGGCAGCCCGACCACATACCTCCACGATTTTTCCTCTAGATCGCGTTTCTGCGGAGCTCGGGCGGAGCCCTGCTGAGACAAGGTCATCACCAACCTCCGGAGCGCCGTCACGCTGCCGAAGAACTCTTCTACCTCTCCGTCTCTCTTGCTGGATCAAGAAGGCCGAGATCATCGTCGAGCTGTACGTGTGCTGAACGCGGAGGTGCCGTCCGTTCGGTACTAGATCGTGGGACTGATCGCGGGATTGTTCGCGGGGCGGATCGAGGGACGTGAGGACGTTCCACTACATCAACCGCGTTCACTAACGCTTCTGCTGTACGATCTACAAGGGTACGTAGATCACTCATCCCCTCTCGTAGATGGACATCACCATGATAGGTCTTCGTGCGCGTAGGAAAATTTTTGTTTCCCATGCGACGTTCCCCAACAGTGGTATCAGAGCTAGGTTCATGCGTAGATGTCTTCTCGAGTAGAACACAAAAGTTTTGTGGGCGGTGATGTGCGTTTTGCTGCCCTCCTTAGTCTTTTCTTGATTCCGCGGTATTGTTGGATTGAAGCGGCTTGGACCGACATTACTCGTACGCTTACGAGAGACTGGTTTCATCGCTACGAGTAACCCCGTTGCTCAAAGATGACTGGCAAGTGTCGGTTTCTCCAACTTTAGTTGAATCGGATTTGACCGAGGAGGTCCTTGGATGAGGTTAAATAGCAACTCATATATCTCCGTTGTGGTGTTTGCGTAAGTAAGATGCGATCCTACTAGATACCCATGGTCACCACGTAAAACATGCAACAACAAAATTAGAGGACGTCTAACTTGTTTTTGTAGGGTATGCTTGTGATGTGATATGGCCAACGATGTGATGTGATATATCGGATGTATGAGATGATCATGTTGTAATAGATAATATCGACTTGCACGTCGATGGTACGGCAACCGGCAGGAGCCATAGGGTTGTCTTTATAACTAACGTTTGTGCTTGCAGATGCGTTTACTATTTTGCTAGGACGTAGCTTTAGTAGTAATAGCATGAGTAGCACGACAACCCCGATGGCGACACGTTGATGGAGATCATGATGATGGAGATCATGGTGTGACGCCGGTGACAAGAAGATCGTGTCGGTGCTTTGGTGATTGAGATCAAGAAGCACGTGATGATGGCCATATCATGTCACTTATAAATTGCATGTGATGTTAATCCTTTTATGCACCTTATTTTGCTTAGAACGACGGTAGCATTATGAGGTGATCTCTCACTAAAATTTCAAGACGAAATTGTGTTCTCCCCGACTGTGCACCGTTGCTACAGTTCGTCGTTTCGAGACACCACGTGATGATCGGGTGTGATAGACTCAACGTTCACATACAACGGGTGCAAAACAGTTGCGCACGCGGAACACTCGGGTTAAGCTTGACGAGCCTAGCATGTGCAGACATGGCCTCGGAACACATGAGACCGAAAGGTCGAGCATGAATCGTATAGTTGATATGATTAGCATAGAGATGCTTACCACTGAAACTATTCTCGACTCACGTGATGATCGGACTTGAGATAGTGGATTTGAATCATGTACCACTCAAATGACTAGAGAGATGTACTTTTTGAGTGGGAGTTCTTAAGTAATATGATTAATGGAACTAATTGTCATGAACATAGTCTAATGGTCTTTGCGAATTACGATGTAGCTTGCGCTATAGCTCTACTGTTTTATACGTTCCTAGAGAAAATTTAGTTGAAAGTTGATAGTAGCAAACTTTGCAGACTGAGTCTGTAAAACTGAGGATTGTCCTCGTTGCTGCACAGAAGGCTTATGTCCTTAATGCACCACTCGGTGTGCTGCACCTCGAGCGTCGTCTGTGGATGCTGTGAACATCCGACATACACGTTTCTGATGACTACACGATAGTTCAGTACAAAAATACTTAATGGCTTAGAAGCAAGGTGCCGAAAACGTTGTAAAACGTCACAGAACATAAGTGATGTTCTAAAGAGATGAAATTGTGATTTCATGCTTGTGCCCTTGTTAAGAGGTACGAGACCTCCGACAAGATTCTTTGTCCACAAAGCACAGGAGAAAAGGCTCAATCGTTGAGCATGTGCTCAAATTATCTGAGTACGACAATCGCTTGAATCAAGTGGGAGCTAATCTTCCAGATGAGATAGTGATAGTTCTCCAAAGTCACTGCCACCAAGCTGTGAGAGCTTCGTGATGAACTATAACATATCAAGGATACATACAATGATCCTTGAGCGATTCGCGATGTTTGACACTGCGAAAGTAGAAATCAAGAAGGAGCATCAATAGTTGATGGTTTGTAAAACCACTAAGTTTCAAGAAAGGCAAGGGCTAGAAGGGATACTTCGTGAAACGGCAAAACAGTTGTTGCACTAATGAAGAGACCCAAGATTAAACCCAAATCCGAGACTAAGTGCTTCTATAATGAGGGGAACAATCACTGAGGCGGAGCAACTCAAGATACTTGGTAGATAAGAAGGCTGGCAAAAGTCGAAAGAAGTGTATTTGATATACATGATGTTGATGTGTACTTTACTAGTACTCCTAGTAGCACGAGAGTATTGGATACCGGTTCGGTTGCTAAGTGATTAGTGACGCGAAATGAAAGCTACGACATAAACGGAGACTAGCTAAAGGCGAGGTGACGATACGTGTTGGAAGTGTTTCCAAGATTGATATGATCAAACGTCGCACGCTCCCTCTACCATCGGGATTGGTGTTAAACCTAAATAATTGTTATTTGGTGCTTGCGTTAAGCATGAACATGATTGGATCGTGTTTATTGCAATACGATTATTCATTTAAAGAGAATAATGGTTACTCTATTTTCTTGAATAATCACCTTCAATGGTTTATTGAATCTCGATCGTAGTGTTACACATGTTCATGATATTGGTGCCAAAAGATACTAGTTGATGATGATAGTACCACTTACTTGTGGCACTGCCGCTTGAGTCATGTTAGTATAAATTGCATGAAGAGGCTCCATGCTGATGGATCTTTGTACTCACCTGATTTCGAATCACTAGTGACATGCGAATCATACCACATGAGCAAGGCCTTGTTTTCATTGAGATGAAATAAGATAGTAACTTGTTGGAAGTGATACATTTTGATGTATGCAGTCCAATGGGTGCTGAGGCACGCACTGGATATCATTATGTTCTTACTTCACTGAAGATTTGAGTAGATACAGGAGTATTTTCTTAATGAATCACAAGTCTAAAATGTTGAAAAGTTCAATTCCGTTTCAGAGTGAAGTTCATCGTAACAAGAGGATAAACTGTCTACGATATGATCATGGAAATGAATATCTGAGTTACGAGTTTTGGTACACAGTTAAGACAATGTGGAAATTGTTCCGCAGTTCATGCCACCTGGAACATCATAGTGTGATGATGTGTCTGAACGTCATAGCCACACACTATTTGGTATGGTGCATACTATGATGTCTCTTATCGAATTACCACTATCGTTTATGGGTTATGCATTAGAGACAACCGCACTCGCTTTAAATAGGGCACCGCGTATTTCCGTTGAGATGACACAGTATAGACTGAGGTTTAGAGAAATCTAAACTGTCGTTTCTTGAAAGTTTGGGGTTTCGACACTTATGTGAAAAAGTTTCAGTCTGATAAGCTCGAACCCAAAGCGGATAAATACATCTTCATAGGATATCCAAAACAGTTGGGTACATCTCCTATCTCAGATCCGAAAGCAAAGTGTTTGTTTCTAGAAACGGATCCTTTCTCGAGGAAAGGTTTCTCTCGAAAGAATTGAGTGGGAGGGTAGGAGAACTTGATGAGGTTATTGAACCATCACTTCAACCAGTGTGTAGCAGGGCGCAGGAAGTTGTTCATGTGGCGCCTACACCAATTGAAGTGGAAGCTGATGATGATGATCATTGAGCTTCGAATCAAGTTACTACAAACCTCGTAGGTCGACAAGGTCGCGTACTGTTGCAGAGTAGTACGGTAACCCTGTCTTGGAGGTCATGTTGTTGAGCAACAGTGAACCTACGAGTTATGGAGAAAGCGATGGTGGGCCCAGATTCCGACAAATGGCTGGAAGCCATGAAATCCGAGAGAGGATCCATGTGTGAAAACAAAGTGTAGACTTTGGTAGAACTACTTGATGGTCATAGGACTATTGAGTAAAAATGGATCTTTAAAGGAAGACAGACGATGATGGTGATAAGTCACTATTAAGAAACGCTCGACTTGTCGCAAAGATGTTTTCGATAAGATCAAACAGTTGACTATGATGAGACTTTCTCACTCGTAGCGATGCTAAAAGTCTGTTAGAATTATGCTAAACAGTTGACATAAAGATTTGTAAAGAACGCACGAATCTGAAAGTTTCAGAACCGTTGACTAAAACCTCTCTCACGAGCAAGACGTGATCAGACCCCATAACTATATGGGTGTTGGATTCGTTGGAATCACATGGTGATGTGAACTAGATTATTGACTCTAGTGCAAGTGGGAGACTGTTGGAAATATGCCCTAGAGGCAATAATAAATTAGTTATTATTATATTTCTTAGTTCATGATAATCGTTTATTATCCATGCTATAATTGTATTGATTGGAAACACAATACTTGTGTGGATACATAGACAAAACACTGTCCCTAGTAAGCCTCTAGTTGACTAGCTCGTTGATCAAAGATGGTCAAGGTTTCCTGGCCATAGGCAAGTGTTGTCACTTGATAACGGGATCACATCATTAGGAGAATCATGTGATGGACTAGACCCAAACTAATAGACGTAGCATGTTGATCGTGTCATTTTGTTGCTACTGTTCTCTGCGTGTCAAGTATTTGTTCCTATGACCATGAGATCATATAACTCACGGACACCGGAGGAATGCTTTGTGTGTATCAAACGTCGCAACGTAACTGGGTGACTATAAAGATGCTCTACAGGTATCTCCAAAGGTGTTCGTTGAGTTAGTATAGATCGAGACTGGGATTTGTCACTCCGTGTGACGGAGAGGTATCTCGGGGCCCACTCGGTAATACAACATCACACACAAGCCTTGCAAGCAATGTAACTTAATGTAAGTTGTGGGATCTTGTATTACGGAACGAGTAAAGAGACTTGCCGGTAAACGAGATTGAAATAGGTATGCGGATACTAACGATCGAATCTCGGGCAAGTAACATACCGAAGGACAAAGGGAATGACATACGGGATTATATGAATCCTTGGCACTGAGGTTCAAACGATAAGATCTTCGTAGAATATGTAGGATCCAATATGGGCATCCAGGTCCCGCTATTGGATATTGACCGAGGAGTCTCTCGGGTCATGTCTACATAGTTCTCGAACCCGCAGGGTCTGCACACTTAAGGTTCGACGTTGTTTTATGCGTATTTGAGTTATATGGTTGGTTACCGAATGTTGTTCGGAGTCCCGGATGAGATCACGGACGTCACGAGGGTTTCCAGAATGGTCCGGAAATGAAGATTGATATATAGGATGACCTCATTTGGTTACCGGAAGGTTTTCGTGCATTACCGGAAAAGTTTCGGGCTCATCGGTAGTGTACCGGGAGTGCCGGGAGGGGTGCCGGGGACCATCGGGAGGGGTGTCACGCCCCAAGGGGTCTCATGGGCTATGGGAAGAGATAAACCAGCCCCTAGTGGGCTGGAATAAGTTCCCACTAAGGCCCATAAGGTTTGAGAAGGAAAAAAACACAAAGTGGAAAGAGTTTCCAAGTGGGAAGGTGGAATCCTACTCCAAGTAGGATTGGAGTAGGACTCCTCCACCTCCAATTTCGGCCAAACCTTTAGGTTTTGAGGCTGACTCCTCCCCTCCCTCCCACCTATATATACGGAGGTTTTATGGCTGATTTGAGACGACTTTTCCACGGCAGCCCGACCACATACCTCCACGATTTTTCCTCTAGATCGCGTTTCTGCGGAGCTCGGGCGGAGCCCTGCTGAGACAAGGTCATCACCAACCTCCGGAGCGCCGTCACGCTGCCGGAGAACTCTTCTACCTCTCCGTCTCTCTTGCTGGATCAAGAAGGCCGAGATCATCGTCGAGCTGTACGTGTGCTGAACGCGGAGGTGCCGTCCGTTCGGTACTAGATCGTGGGACTGATCGCGGGATTGTTCGCGGGGCGGATCGAGGGACGTGAGGACGTTCCACTACATCAACCGCGTTCACTAACGCTTCTGCTGTACGATCTACAAGGGTACGTAGATCACTCATCCCCTCTCGTAGATGGACATCACCATGATAGGTCTTCGTGCGCGTAGGAAAATTTTTGTTTCCCATGCGACGTTCCCCAACACTACATACTCGAGCGCCTGCACAACACTGCCGCCACCCTCTCCGATCGCCCTGCCTTTGCCCCTCCCGCGCCACCGTCGGCGAATTCGCCTGATGGACGGCAGCGCCGACATCCCCCTCACCCCTTCATATGCTTGCGACCCCTCCGCCGCCGCCAGCGCAAACCCTAGGCCGAAGAGCTTTGGCTTCGCTTCCGTTGGTGCTCCTCCAACCACCGGTCTCGCGGGCGGCCTTTTCGTGGCGCCACAGACGACCTCGGCGGGTGGCGTCGCGCCCCCGCCCGCCGTGAAGCCACGTGCCCCCCTCTTGACGCTCCCAAATATGGCGGTGGCGAAGGCGGGCAAGGTGTTCGGGAAGAAGAACAAAGCGGCAGACGACTCCTCTAGGCGACCGAAGAAGAAACTTGCAAGGCGTGCGACGGATGCGGTGGTGACCGAAGCGCCGTGAGCTCACTTGTTGCGTCTGCGATCGATGCGCATAACGTGTTCGATGAAATGCCCACAAGGTATGACTTTGCCCACTTCTTTTCGTTGTTGTTTTTACATGAATGGATTCATATGGACAACTTATTTATTTTGTTGTATATACTTTGTAGTTTCAATGATGAGACATATATTTCAACCATGGGTGTTGGTATCAACAATTCTCATTGGTCTCAAGCCAATGAAGTGCATTTAGATGATCATGAGTATGAGGTGGACGAGGATGATGAGGGTATCCTCGATGCACCAAAAGGAAGAGCTGGCAACTACACCATGGACGAAGACATCTTGCTATGCAATACATGGTTGAAAGTGTCTAGGGATGCCATCGTTAGAGGGGACCAAAGTAGAGATGCATATTGGATCCGAATGAAAGAGTACTGTGATTTACACAACAAAAGTGGAATTGACCGCACGGATAGATCTCTTCGCACCCGGTGGTCTACAATCATCAAAGATCGACATGGGGCATGAGTTATGGGTCTCTCATGGGAGGCATGGGAGCACCTCCGGGTGACATGGGTAGACGCATGTCTTTCGGTGTGTCTCACATACCTTCGCATGATGCCGTTTAGATCTTTCCAACACCTTTCGAGCTCCCCATAATGTTGCGGTGTGCGACAATGAAGATGAGGAGGAAGAAACGTCTTCGGATGAGGAAGAAGAATCGGAGGAAGAGGAGGACAATGTGAGGATGCGGCATGATTGTTGATGTGTCATTTGTTTGTGTGAACTTTTATGTCATGAACTTGGGTGGGTGATTTTGGACTTGCTTGGATGATGATGTGGCATGATTATTGATATGCCGTGCAATTAAACTATGCTATATTTTTTTATGTCTGAAATATCACCATATTGTCAAAATAAACATGTTGCAAGCGCCTACTACTCGCCCGCGCTGAAAGTTTAGCGCGTCTGCTGGAGCCGCAGCGCATAGTTTTTTGCAGCGGTCGTTGAAGCGAGTGTTCCGCGGCGTGCAAAAAATCGCTATTTCGACGCTGTATCGCGCGCCTGTTGGAGATGCTCTGGTAAAGCTTTCTCGAGAGAGCGCCGACCATGATGTACATTGCGTCCCGCAGAACGACACCAGCACCACAGTCGGGGGAGACGTCACAAAGATACGTGGCTAGTTTATCACTAAGAGTGTGTTTGGTTCTAGAACCAAGTGGAATGTCATGGAACCGTTCCATTCCTAAGGAATGAAATGATTTCATCTTGATGTTTGGTTAGAATGTAACAAGGTAGAACGGAATGGTTCTTAGAAGAAGAACGGAGAAGCACCCCACACAGGACGCTCATCTGACCACTCCTCGCGTCCTCCTTCCCCTCTGCTTGTGTGACGCCTCCTCCTTCCCTAACGCGGTGAGGAAGTGAAGGAAGGAACGGGAGGAGGAGATGCAGACGAGGCTGCGACGACGCACACATACTAGGCGGCAGCGACGATGGTGCATGCAGACAAGCAGTTGCGGCGGCGCACGCAGATGATCGGTGGAAACACGCAGGCTAGCATCGGCGGAGGACAAGCGCACGCGAGCAACGACGGACCACACACGCAGGCGGGGTGGCGTTTAAAGAAAGGGAAAGGAAAGAGTCGGCCAGTTCCCTGTGGTCCGCTCGATTTCGAGAGACGAGAGACCGCGTGAAACGACATATCCAGGGAATATGCCATTCTGAGAAACCGACCGGTTCCGATTCCTGTATCGAACCAAACACGTAAATGGCACTTCGGGACGGAACCGACCCGTGCCATTTCACTTGATTGTCGAAACCAAACATACCCTAAGATTTTTAATATTGCCTTTCTGAAGTAAAGTATGAGTTCTAATCCGCACCTTGAGTTTGTCCCGAAAGTTGGAAAGCATTTTAAGGCGTGATATACGCACCCGTTGAATCAAACATGCGCGCGTGCCGAGAAGTAGTTTATTTGGATGGCTTGACAGTCCATCCATCTCTGCCGGAGGTTCGCCGTGACGAACACTCTGCCAGCATGTGTAGGGTAGGAGTACATGTGTTTCTCTACTCCTACTTTGTTTTTAATGGCTCCATGTGTTCTTGAACCTCGATCTCATCGATCTCTGCCGGAGGAGCATTGTTATCCCGGCCCTATGACGTGGGTGCAGGCAACGCCGCCTCGACCTTGGCAATGATGTCCTCCGCCGTGACGCTGAACCCGTCGTCCACCTGACAAGATAACAATGTCAGTTCAGTTGGTGCCCAAAATCAAAGTTTCTTCCAGTTCAGTTGCCGATCGATCTCCACATGCGAGTATGACACGTGCATTTGTTAACACTTGAACTGCAGCTATTTGTTTAATGTACACAATGTGAAAAAATGCCAGTACACTCGGTAGAATCTAGTGAAAAAATGCTGGTATAAAATTGTGTGAAATACAGTGAATTCTGTCCAAAGATGCATGTAATCGAAGCCGGCCGTAACCATAAGATGCCAGGGGAGAGGGGAAAAAAAATCCTGTGTAAAAATAAGAAGGAGAATGTGCCGGAGATCGAGGGTAAATGAAGTTGAAGGAAGGAATTTGCCTTGGCCATGACGGTGATGATGACAGTGCAAGCCGGGAACTGGATGGCATTGGCGTGGGTGATGCTCAGGTGCAGCCCCTCGACCTCGGCGAGCAGCCTGACAAGCACCCCCTTGGAGTCCTCGCAGTGGATCCTCACCATCACGTTGCTCTCCGTGATCCTCGCCTCGATCTCCGGCAGCGCGCTGCCGCCGGTCGTCGTAGTCGTCGTCGTGCTTACAGCTACCGCCCCTGCAGACGGTGACGGGCAGTCGTCTTCCGGCGCGGCCGCGGCGGTGCGCGACTTCTTCTTGACGAGCACCACCGACTCGACGGCGACGCTCCTGAGGCTGCGGTCCTCGAGCGCCTTGAGCTTCTCCTGCTGCTCCTTGACGTACTTGACGGCGTCGGAGAGGATCGTCGCCTTGTCCATCTTCTTGAGGCCGGGGATGACGGTGGAGAGCTCGATGAACCGCCGGTTGATCTTCTCCCGGCGCTTCCGCTCCGCCATGATGTGGTCCTGCGCGTACGGCGTGTGCCCAGCTGCCCTGGCGGCGCCCTTGGCGGCGGAGGCTCTCCTCGACGTCGGCGCCGACACGTGGGCCTGCTCCGGCACCGTCACGCCGGGGCCGTCGTGCGCTCCAGAGGGAGGAGCGGCGGCGGCGGGGGCTTCGTTGCTCGGCTGCGCCAGGGCCGAGGTGAAGTTCCAGCTCATCGGCAGGTGGTTGCTGCTGCCGACGCTGCAGGCCGTCGCGCACTTGGCCGAGTTGGACGACCAGACGTCGTTCTCCACGACGGCGGCGGACGTGTTTTCGTGGCCGCCCCCGGCGCTGTCGCCGGAGCTCCAGCTGTCGGCGGCCAAGTGACGGTGGCCGTCCTGTGCCGTGCCGTGCTGCAGCGCCGAGCGGCGGAGCTCTTCGAGTGACGGGAAGGTGCCGCCGCCGGCGTAGGCAGCAGCGGGGGCTGGCGGGTGCTCGTGCTGCAGCGTGTCGACGGCCCACTGCATGAACAAGCTGGAGTCGTCCATGGCCTCCAGCTGATACATCGGATCGAACTGCACCGAAGAAACCAGACCACGTGAGAATTCAGAGGACGACGACGACGCGGCGGCAGAGAAGAAAGAGGAGACGAACAAAATCACGTACTGCCTGGTGAGAGGAAGACGGAGATCCCAGCGACCAAAAGATTGATTGCATGGAGACGTACTCTACTTCACGGAGCAAGCGCCATCCAAAATCAGCTGAGATTCGGTTTGGGTGCGTCCTGTCCCAATCCACCCTCACGCTTTTATGCATTTCTCCATGTATTTATAGATAGCTCCAGCAGCTAGTGGTATAGCCGGGTCATCGCCACGTGTTATGTAATTTTGCATACATGTTGGCAGTTTTACCCGCAGCAAGAATGTTGTCAAAACTTCAAGCGTATGGATCCGACGCCCTTGACCCCCCCCAAAACCCTTCTCCGACCCCGCGACTCCATCCTCATTATTTTTCTCCTTTCTTCTTTCTCTTTTGCCTTCCTCGTTGCTTCATCATGCCGACCACCACGTCACACCCATGCCGAAACTATGCGTCTCCATCACCTCCGACGCTTCAACAGGGTTCCCTTCCACTTCTCCTTCCTTTTCGTTCAACCCCTGTCCTCTAGCAGGGTGACATTGTCATCGCAACTCGGTAATTTGAAAACATGGATGATCCTATCCAACTTTCGAAATGGAGCCCAGTCCCATTTGAAAAGTTTATTTAAATGCATTAATAAATTCAACATCGACTAACTCTCGAGCAGCTGAGCTTTTTAGATGTCCTTCTCCATCCGTGTCCGCAGAATGGTCTTTATGTTGGCGGGGGAAAATTTATGGGTTATAACTGAAAATGCGCTAACCATAAAGTTGGGTTCTCATGTTAATCTGATGGCCCCTTGTCCATGTGATTGATGTTGCTATGTTACCCCTAACAATTTACAGCTTCCCCGTACTACGGTTTGCTTTATATCGAAATGCACTCGATCGTGGCATAGACGGAGAGGCCGCGCGCACATGCGCCACTATTCTGGACGTCAGATAGACCACTCTTTTCAAGGTAAAAAGGACTGAGGTAAACTGGCCACTGTAAGTGCAATCAGTGCGTCAGTAGGCTCCCTTATTATTCCTTTTGTACAACCACAAGCAGACAAGGTCATCAGACCCTATTGTTTATCAAGTGGCTGAGCTTGACGGAAAATGTTGCGGGGACAGGGAAACAACCTACATATGCTTAACCTTCGAGTAAAACCAACCCTTGTTGTTTTTCTAGGGCCACCCTGACTTTTCTTAAGAGTGAATTTCATTTTTTTACCCTCTAGTTGTATATCTGTCACACATATTATCTCATTCGGTGGAACTTCTATCGAGATATTAATTTTTTAAAGACTTTAACACGGTTGTACCCCATTTTGCATTTTGCTTATTTAACTTAGATATGATTGTCATGTTGCGTCAATGGTTTGTAGAAAAATATGTAATGATCGAAGCGCACTATTAAAGATCATGTCTAGACTTTTCTTGTTCATTTATTCCATTTCTCCTCGTCGTTCGGATATTTTTGGACCCCAGGCGTCACTTCGCACATTGCATACTGAAAACACATCAACAAATGTTTGTTTAAAGCTTCTAAAAAGGGTATTCTAGATGAATTTCCACTTAACAGGGTACTTAGTCTCACAAGCACATATTGACAGTGTACAATGTGGAATTCACTCTTTTTTAAAGGCCAAAGGTTATATATTATGGTCAATACAAGAGCATCATTGTAGAAATGAAAAATTACATAAAGGTCCTTGGGGATCGAAGATATTTTTCTCCTTCACTCGCCAATGGTGCGATGTGAGTGAAGCTCAGTGTTGTTGACATAGTGGCTACGAAGTCAACGGTCGAAGCCCGAAGACGCCGACAACAATAATTCGAGAAACAATCTGCCATCCTATAGAATAAGGTTGAACAACCACTCGGTATCAGCTACATAGATCCTATGAGGCCCAATCTCACAGGCTCCCCAAGGACGCCAAAGTTGGCCTAATGTTGCTTGTGAGAGAAGGAGCAAGACATGAAAAGGTGTCGTCATCCACTCAGTCGGCTCCGACAGGGGAGCAGTCGTCCTGTGATCTATGGACCTTGATGGATTTTTTATTATGTTGAGGTTGCTTTGCGCTTGTGGTGATTTTTTTTACCAAAATGGTAATGTTCATACGTGTGGCATCTTTACACTTCGTCCACACGTCTTAGCTCGGGTTTGCATGAATCTTGATGATTTCTGACGAAATTGGAGTGCCACGTAGGCATAGCGTGCTATGTGGGGGTTAGAGCTTTCGCCCACATGGCCTTGCACGATGTGCAACACACGGTTGCCATCTTCGCCGGGTGGGTGAACTGGTCCTCTCCCACACGGACACCATCCAGTCCACACCATGTGGGTGAACTGCCCTTCTCCCACATGATGTGCCCTTCGCCCACATGATGCTCGTGCGGTGAGAGATGACAACTATAGTTTGTGCATATGTGACAACTAGTTAATCACACATGACACCTATGGTTGACCATACATGCAAATTACGGTTTGACGACACGTGACAACCAGTTAATCACACACGACAACTACGGTTGAGCATACATGACAACTATGGTTTGACCACCCGTGGCAACTAGTTAATCATACATGACAACTATGATTAACCATACCAACTATGATTTGATCATATTTGGCAACTACCGTTAATTAGACATGAAAACTATAGTTTGACGAAAACAAATAAGTTGTTGTGCTTTACAATTAGAATTCTCGTCCCCGGGTTACTAAAGTTGCCATCAAAAAATGTCAGTACAGAATTGTTTCGTACTACACGTATGAGATAAGGATGAGTAGTTGTTATTGTACATGTGGCACGAAGTGGCTGCGTCCGGACGTGTTGATAATTTCAATGTTCGTCTATACATGATTGTATGGGCTGCCTTCTGAATATGCCACATAAGGTCATGTGGTCGAATGTTCAATACGCCACACATGTGAAGAATATCGTGACCTTTTTTAAGGAAACTTATGATGAATTCTTATGACAGATTCAAACCCTTCTTCACAAAAGACAAACAACTATTTGTCAATGGGAGCTGTACGTCTTCGGCCAACAATACACTTTCTAGATGCTCACCCAAAAGAAAAGAAAAGAAGCACACTAATTTCCAACTCCATTCGAAAGGCCACCAAACCAAAAGGGGAATACAAAAACTTTTCATGGGATAGCGATTATATATACGGCCTAGTTGCAACAAAAGATACGCCTAACCCCACAGATCAGGAGATATATTCATACCCGATCGAGCTGGGATGCAAGCAACCCCATGATACGGTGACGTGGCCGCACCTTGTCCCAATATTATGTGGCGCTACTAATCAACGTCACTGGATTAGCTGAAGCCACCACTGATGGATAACCTAACGTGCAAATCTCCATACCTAATAATACTATCACACATGTCCGGCCGTGTTGCTTGGCCTTGCATGGAGATCTGCAACAGTACGTACGTGGGATCCTAACTACTTCCTCTATAAACTAATATAAGAGCATTTAGAACACTAGTGACAGTAGTGTTTTAAATGCTTTTATATTAGTTTACAGAAGGAGTAATTTACAACTAAAAATAGCCATATCCATGTGCACCAATCTTGGACTGATCGAGGGCACGTTACTAATTTCAGGTCAGCAGAATCTTTCTTGCGAAACGCACACCGGACTAAAGTTACTGCTGGCTGGCCGGAATCAGGCTGTGGCAACACAGCGTACGTACGTACTACCGTGGACAATGTTTCCTGTGGAACACACACACCCCCTTGCAATCATCTTGTCCAAGCGGATAGCGATGCATGTGTGACGGGATGACGAGGTCTTGGTGTAAATTCTGACCCTGCCACAGTTTCGAACTACAGTTGCCGATTTACAATACGGATTTACTGAGGGCAATTTCAACTGTCAATCCAAATGGACGACGATTTTGTTCGTTTTTTACTCATTTGGATCAGCTCAATGGACACGAATGTCCGTTTCGACATTTGGTTCGGCGCATGCATCCAACATTGGTCTGATCTATTTTTTCGACGTGCGAAAAATATATATGAAGTATTTGCAAAAATACTAAACATACATAATTAAACATTAAAAGCAGGTCACGAAGGCCGAAGAGAGTCCACATGTCTGCATTACATTAATTAACATAAAAAAAACATAAAACTACGAGGCAACGCTAGGCGCCTCCTCGTCGTCGTCGTCGGGGCTGGTGAGGTCGACCAGCGTAGGCGCAAGGCCGGTCCAGGGGAACGCCGTGTTCCAGAGTGCAGCTGCCTGCGCCTTCGTCGTCTGTCCCGCCGGCGCGGGCCGTGCTAGTGGCGGTGGCAGCGCAACAACACGGGCGTGCTCCTCCTCCCTCATCTCCCGTCGTTGCTCCTCCGCCTCCGTCTCCAGCTCCATCAGCCGAAGGCCTTCGGCGCGCTCCGCCCGCAGGTGCTCCGTCCTCCAGTGCTCGAGGTAGGCTTGCTCCTGCTGTGGTGTCGCGCCCAGCAAGATGGGCGGCGCACTGACAAACTAGCGGACGCAGCCGGTCCACTCGTAGACCTCCTGCGGCTCTGTGGGTTGCTGCTTTGGCGGAGGTGGCACAACGCAGTCGCCGGCGGCCGACAGCGTGATGGCCTCCGCGAGCTGCTGCTGGTACGCCGCCTCCTCGTCGGACCTGCACTGCTCTTCCTCCTCACTGTTGCGGAGTACAACTGCCAGCGCTACCTGGTAGGCGGCCTCAGCCTCCTGGTCCTCGTCGCTGACCACAGGCGGGGGCGGAGGAGGGCCTCCTGGCGGCACGTCGCGGGCGCCACAATGGCGCTGCTCCTCGTGCTCCACCGTGAACCAGAGCTCCCAGTTGGGGGAGTCGGCCGAGTATGCAGGGTTTTGCCGCTGCTCTGGCGTCAGCAGACGCTAACGGCGGCTCACCCCCTCCACGTGCACCCGCGCCGACCGCGGCACGGTCGGCACCGGGATCCTCTCCGGATCCATATGCGAGTGGTGTGGCAGGGTAACGTCAGAGTAAGACAGCGGCACGCGGTGCTCCGAGTGCCACTGCGCTTGGTGCATCGGGATGCTCACACGCTGGCGAGGCCGAGGGAAGACGCAGGCGGGGAGATGGCGCGGGGCCTTGCCCTTGTTTGGAAAAGAGCCGACCATGGTGCTAGGGGTTGGTCGCTGAGGAGGTGGCGAGATGGGGACGAGTGAGTTCTGGAAGAAGATGGGAGGAACACACCGTACGCTCGAATTAAAAAAGGCCGACCGCGGTCGCTGACGCGTGGGTCCGAGGAGGGCGGCCATCATAAATAATGTTGACCGCGGTGATTGGGGGCGAACACCGAGAGGGCGCGCTCGCGTCCGCACCGATGTATTTCAGTCCCAAATTTAGGTCGGAAATGGGTCGGCGTGAACGCGGAGCAGACGTGTTTTGAAAATGAATCGGCGCGTTGGGCCATCTGTTTTGTCCACGCTGATCCAAAAGGACGGTGGCAGATGAAATGGGTCGTGCCACTGAAGTTGCTCTAATTCTCATCTGAATGAGAATTAACAAAGTCTCATTTAACTCCCACACATCATTTGAGTAATCAAAAACAGAATCTTCATAACAATCAAGTGGCATATAAGTTAAATGTCATAAGTAGTAGTAGCATTTTACATGCAGTTAGAGAGAAACGTAAGTAATGGGGTTGATGAGGTGCCATATATGTTTATGTGGGATGCATGCATATTGAGATAAATAGAAATGTCATGGATCTACAACTTAAGTATACTAGATACCGCGTGTTATTTCCTACCTCAGTTTTATTTGGACGCTCTTCCTCGGATCATCCTATTTTACAATCATTGAACATACCTCTTCTTTTGTGGATCTTTTTTGAATTTTTCGGGGGGGGGGGGGGGGGGGGGGGGGTCGCCCACCTGAATATCTCTCCCTAATAATAAAGCACGCACTGCTTCTTCCGTTCGTCGTCGTCGTTTTACAAAAAAAACCCTGGATTTTTCCAAAATCAACCCGCAGTACAGATTTAAGTGAAACGAATCGTTTTTTTGTTTTTACAGGAAACCCCCTGTTCTTTCCCAAATCAACCCGCAGTACATAATACAGTGAGAGAACGAATCATTTTTTGGATTTTTTGTAGAAACCTCCTTTAATTTTCATAAAATAAACCCGCAGTACATACTTGAGTAAAAAAAACAATCATTTTCCGTATGTTTTCGAAAACACCCCTACAGTTTTTAATTAATTAATCTGTAGTTCAATTATAAATGCAAAATACTTTAAAAAATTATATCTTTTAAACGGTAACTCCAATTTTACATTATTATATATGAAATTTTATTAGAAAAATATGTAGAATCTGAATATAATGTTAGTTTATCTATTTAATTTTTTAAAATTCTGTTTATAATGTAATTTTAATCAATAATGATGCGCACAATATAAATATAATGTTATTTTATTTATTTAATAATTTTTAAATAATATTTATGCTGTAATTTTAATCAGTAGCGTACAATCCATTTTTCATAACGAGGCCGATCCGTGTTGTTAATTAATCCGCGGTCCAATTATAATTAACAAATACTTGAAAAATTATATCTTCTAAACTGTAACTCTAATTTTAAATTATTACATATGAACTTTCATTCAAAAATGTGTTGAATCAAAATCTAATGTATGTTACCTATTTAATTTTTTAAATTTCTATTTATAATGTAATTTGAATCTATAGTGATGCGTATAATCTAAATATGATGTTATTTCACTTATTTAACAATTCTTAAATTCTATTTATGCAGTAAGTTTAAATAAATATCTCAAGTTATGATTATTAGGTTAAAACGTGTTGTATGGTTTGCTTCCGTTGCAACGCACGGGCTCTTTTGCTAGTATTGATTAAAGTGGGCTAAATCCAACCCACACATCACGATTTGAAGAGGGGGGGGGGGGGGATCTAGGGAGAAAGAACACTAAGTCAGGAGGTCGGGTCGTGCCGTCTAGCCGCCAGCACGCGCTCGCGCCACAACATATCATCCTCCCGACAGCAGCAGTGCACGCGGCTAAGAGACGACAACTGGCACTGAAAGACCACTGCGTTCCTGTGCTTCCACATGTGCCAGCAACACATGAGCGCAAACTCAACCCCGGAGTCGACGGCCACGGCGGCGGCGCTGGCCAGTGAGGCCATGTCCCTGACAGAGACACCATCAATGTCTACGTTCACACTACCCCAGAAGCACAACGCAAAGGGCAGCCAAACAACATATGATCCACTGTTTCCAAGGGAGTCGGGCACAGCGGACAACCGACATCCTCGACGGCCAGGAAGGGCTTCCAAGCCAGCACGTTGGACCATGAGCCAGCAGAAGAACTTCACGCGCGAGGGGACGCACGGCCCCCAGGTCACATCTGCATAGCTTGCCACCATGCCGCCAAATCGCAACAACTTGCACACCAAGCTTGAGGACAGGGCATGAGGGGGTAGAGGCGCGGCGAAGATGGCGTTCGTCGGCGCCGCTCCGCACGGGTAGCGAGACCCAGAGAGCGGAGACGACGGTCAACTCATGGGCGCCCACACGCATGAGACGAGGGACGAGGGAGCCGGCGAGACCCACAGTCCAGACTTGATGCACCGTGGCCTCCACGTCAATGGCGTGCGAGAAGAGAGCGGGGAACGCCGCAGCCACAGGCCCGCATGGGAGCGAGCAATCCCGCAAGAAGGAGCAGGTCCGCCCGCCCCCGACGTCCACAAGAGTGGTCTCGGTACCCGTGAGTGGTCTTTAAAAAACAATTGTGACTATTAACTTCTATTTTAATGCCGTTAATAAAATTATTGTATATAACAATTCAAGCTGGATTTACACATATTATTTTTTAAGGATGTAAACCTAATGTTAATAATATTATACTAGATATAATTTTTAAACTTGATCCATCTACATTCATGTCACAGTTTTTAGAGAACCAAAGGTGGTATCTAATTAACTAAACTAAAACTATCACTCTTCTCGACAATGAAACCAAAACAGTCATGAAGTTCATATATAATGGATACAGGTATTTGTGACGAGAAGAGGGGTCGATTTCATTTACTTTTCTTTCGCGATTTACCATTTTTGGCGTAATTTCTGAAGGCAGCGAGCGTTTGATGAAACAAGTAGCACCATCACATGTGAGCTGGAGATGGACGACCCAAAGCAAGTTGAGAGATTGCAGGAAACCAGGATACACTATACACTACTCCCTCCGTTCCTAAATATAAGTCTTTTTAGAGGTTCCACTAACAAACTACATACGGATGTATATAGACATACTTTAGAGTGTACATTCACTCATTTTGTTTCGTATGTAGTCCACTAGTGAAATCTTTTAAAAGACTTATATTTAAGAACGGAGGGAGTATACACTAGTGCAGGTTTGTGCTGAAAAAGGGTTGCTCTGCTGCTCCCCTAGCAAAGTGGCAAGGGCAGCGTACTGGCGCTAACATTTTCTTTAGGCTTTCGTATACGGGCGCCAAACAGTATTTCGACAGTTTACGGACAAGGGGTCAAGTAAATGCGGGCCCAGTGGGCCGATCGCACCAAATGCACTTCCTGTGCGGCCTGGTTGTACCAATAGTGTTCTTTCGGTCACGTCAGCTCCAGGGACCCCTCAAAAAACAAAAAACAAAAGCTCCAGGGGAATTCTCTATTCGCTGCTGGTTGCGAAGTGGGGGTTCGCATAGGGATTGCCAGCGCTGGTTCGGGAGTGGGCCGACCAGTTTCAGCGTATCGCGGTTTTGAAAATCTTCTAGACGTTTCAGTCGATTTTTTTCTTTTTTAATTATTTTCTGTGTCTGTTTCAAAAAATGTTCTAGATTTTAAAAAAATGTATTGAATTTCTTTACAAATGATAAGGATTATAAAAAACTTTCTATATTTTCAAATAATGTTACTCAAATTCGAAAAGTGGTTTTGCTCTTTAGAAAAATGTTTTGAATTTTTAACAAATGCTCTTCAAATTCGAAAAATGTTTTGTTTTTAGAAAAAAATATTCTGGATTTTCCAAAAATATTTCCGAAATTTGTTCTTCAAATTCGGAAAACATTTTAGCTTTTTCAAAAACTGTTTGGGATTTTGACAAAATGTTCGGTATTTTAGAAAAAGTTCGGTATTTTACATAATAATGTTCAAAGCTTCGAAATATGTTCCCCTTTCCTCAATTTTCGTGGAAATTTCAAAATCTACCCCTATATTTAAAAAATGTTCACGTTTTCATTTTCTTAGGATTTTCAAAAAATGTTCCGGTTTCAAACATTATGCACAAATTTCTCTCAAAAATTATTCTTAAATTTGGAAAAATGTTGTTGCATTTTATAAAAATATATTCTGGATTTTCAAAAAATGTTCCCGTTTTAAGTTCATGTTTTCATGCTTCGTTCGGGAGTTTTGAAAAAAATGTTCTGTTTCAAAAATTGTCTGCAAATTTAAAAAATTGTTCGTGTTTTCAAATTTCATTCCTTAGTTTCAAAAATGTTCGCATGCAAAAGTTGTTTGTGTTTCCAAATTTTGTTTTGGAATTTGAAAAATGTTCCTATTTTTGGAAAATTGTTCCTGTTCAATTTTTTGGGTAGTTTAAATTTTTTTCCAGTTTTATAAAAATGTTCGCTTATCCAAATTTTATTTGCGTGTCTAAAAACTGTTAGAGGTTCCCGTTTGATAAAACATTCACGTTTTTGTTTTCAAAAAAAAAAGTTGTGCGGTCTAATTTTTTGAAAACATTCGGATGGGCGTTTTAGTTTCTTAAGGTTTTGTGTTGTTCCATAAACATGAAAGCTCGCCACCTCGAGTGGCTCGAATCATATGCTGTGAAGCAGCCGGTCTTGGGTTTGAAACTGGGCAGCGCATCCTATTTTATTACGGACATATCTACTTATCGCTAGCGAGATGGGCTGGATGGCCCAGTCGTGATCTTCGTGGGCTGGCCTAGTCGGGGCGCCCCCTTGCGGCTCGAGACTTTGTGCCGCAACGAGTAGTAGGTAGGAGCTCACATCTTCAAGAGCAGACTTGTCTAAAAAAACTCAAAGGACACACTAGAAAACACTGTCGGAGATAAGCTGTTGTCCACCGGCGCACCCCGATCAATGACATTTAGGGAGCCTTTCGTAGCTCATATCAGGCCCAACTAGACCGCATGGAACAAAAATAGTCTGTTTGGTTAGCTAGGTTGCGTCTATTTTTCAGTCCAACCGGAATTTAAAGCACCTAGTTCAGACCCGCGCGAAGCATCTGAATCAGCAGTCTATCGCCAGCTAGACTCGCTGCGGTCACCCGTGCTGCTTCACTGCACGAGCCGGGGAGCGTGGGAGAAGGACGAGACGTGTCATAACCCCCCCTCTCTCTCGTGTCATCGCCCACTTCTCCATTCACAACACTCCCTCTTACTTTCCTTACCATCACTTGCTCTTCCTCGATGGCTCGCCCACCGCTGCACCGTCCCCTAACCCCCATCAACACTAGTAGCAACCGCATCCAAGAGAAGTGGGTAGCTGGCCTCGCGAGCTAAGGCATTAACCTGATGGCGACCGTCCGCGTGTCGTCGCCATTCTGCATCAGGCCCCCTCGTTCGACCAATGCGGTGTTGGCCTCTCCATCTCTGTCGTCGTATTCGTACCTGGTGGTCCTGGGTTTGGGGGCACCGTTAGAGGGGACATCATGTGCTCTGGTGTTCGAAACCTTGTGGGCGAAGTTTTTTTTTACCCATATCCGAGGGTTTTCTCCAGGCAGCGCCGCAGGGCCATGGACGACAACACCCTCTTTCTCGACCTACCGCGTGACATGGAGCATCGATGCATCGCTAAGGGCCCCCGACATTGCCGACTCGGCCTCGTCAGCCATCATCTCCTTCCAGCCGGGGTTTTCTCTACGACCGGCCTGTGCTCCAACGACACACATGCTGGTAAGTTGAGATTTTCACTTTCCTCACGGATGTAGATTAGGGTTTCCACATTAGGGATGGCCGTATTCTATTCTAATCGAATCGAATCGAATCCAATCTCATTCTTCATTGTTATTGTTGCTTCCTAAAGTGCTTACAGTCTTCATGCAAAGTAGGTGCTCACATGCTTGATGTTCATGGCTAGATTCATGCTTGCAAGATAGGTAGTGACATTGTAGTTGGCATTGGGTATGCATATGCTTGATGTTCATGGTAGATTGGTGTCGGCATATGTTTCATGCTCATACACGTTGGGTAGGCATATGCTTGACGTTCATGGTAGATTAGTGCTCGCATAGGCAGGTTTTGTGCGTGATTTCATTATGTTTGTGCGTGATTTCATTATGTGCATGATTAATGATAAGTCTCCAACATATCTATAATATTTTATTGTTCTATGCTATTATATTATCATTCTTAGATGTTTTACAATCATTTTTATAGCAACTTTATATCATATTTTGGGACTAACCTATTGACATAGTGCCCAGTGGCACTTGCTGTTTTTTGCTTGTTTTTTACTTCGCGGAAATCAATATCAAACGGAGTCCAAATATCACGAATTTTTTTGGAGATTTTTTTTCTGCCGAGAAGACATTCAGAGAGTCAAGGAAGCACACGAGGGGAGGCTCGTGG
This sequence comes from Hordeum vulgare subsp. vulgare, assembly GCF_904849725.1. Classification (NCBI taxonomy): domain Eukaryota; kingdom Viridiplantae; phylum Streptophyta; class Magnoliopsida; order Poales; family Poaceae; genus Hordeum; species Hordeum vulgare. Next base: position 6,694,135 of record NC_058521.1, on the reverse strand, counting down.
GTCCCACCAGGCACCAAGGCGCGCTTACCCCCCTCGCGTGCCTTGGTGGGTAGGGGCACCTTGTGGCCCTTCTTGAACTGAGATCGACGCCAAAAATTCCTAGAAATACAGAAACTCCTAGACATAACCCTAGACCTAAACTTTCGTCGCCGCAAGCCTCTGTAGCCATGATAAACCAGCCGGGAGCCCATTCCGGCACCTTGCTGAAGGGGGAGATCGTCACCGGAGGCCATCTTCGTAATCCCTATGACCACCATGATGAGGAGGGAATAGTCCACCCTCGGGATTGAGGGTTTATACGAGTAGCTATGTGTTTAGTCTCTATCTCTCTATCTCTCTCTCTCTCTCGTGTTCTTGAGATAGCACGATCTTGATGTATCGCGGGCTTTGTAGTTGGATCATATGGTGTTTCTCCCTCTCTATCTTGTTGTGATGAATTCATTTTCCCTTTGAGATTTCGTTTTATCAGATTGAATACCTTTATGGATTTGAGAGCACTTTATTTATGTCTTGCTATGAATACCCGTGGTGAAAATGGGCTATCATATTGGTTCAATTGATATATATTTTAGCACTCAACTCGTGGATTCCCGAGGTGATATTGGGTAATCTATGCATAGGGGTTGATGCACGTTCTCGTCTTTGTTTCTCCAGTAGAAATCTTGGGGCACTCTTCGAGGTTCTTTGTGTTGGGTTGAGTATTATGAATCTTAATTCATTATGGTGTTATTTTAGTATGAACTCTGGGATAGATCGATTGTAAAGGATAACTTGTTATTTTAGTACGAACTCTTGGAAAGATTGATCGGAAAGAATAACTTTGAGGTGGTTTCGTACCCTACAAACAATTTCTTCTTATGTTCTCCGCTAGATAGGAACTTTGGAGTGATTCTTTATCGCATGTTGAAGGATTGTTATGTTGTCCAATTATATTAGCATTGTTCAGAGATTGCACTAGCGAAAGTATGGACCCTAGGCCTCATTTTCAAGCATTGCAATACCGTTTGTGCTATGTTTTATGAATTGCTACCTTGCTGTTTTTATTTATTCAGATTATAAAAATATATTTCTACCATCCATATTACATTTTATCACCATCTCTTCGTTGAACTAGTGCACCTATACAATTTACCATCGTATTGGGTGTGTTGGGGACACAAGAGACTCTTTGTTATTTGGTTGCAGGGTTGTTTGGGAGAGACCATATTCATCCTACGCCTCCCACGGATTGATAAAACCTAGGTCATCCACTTCAGGGAATTTTGCTACTTTCCTACAAAACTCTGTGCTTGGAGGCCCAACACGAGTCTACAAAAACAAGTTGTGTAGTAGACTCCAAGCTCTTATCTAGCGCCATTGCCGGGGAGGTGAGTGATTGAAAGTATGTCTTTAGATCTTGCAATTGAATCTTTTAGTTTCTTGTCTTATCACTAGTTTGGTTTATAAAAGGAAAACTACAAAAAATGGAAGTGAGGTTGCCTCATATTATTCGTCTTTATCATGTCTTCCATGAAAATGATGGAAAGGAAAATGGTGCTCAACTGATAGAAGAAGAATTCAATAAAATGTATTTCATAAAATCCTTAAATGATGAAAATGATTGCAATGTTGTTAGTATGAATTCTTTGAATATCCAGAATGCTAATGATGATTGCAGTAGTCATGACGAAAATGTTTCTTCTAAGCACGTCAATTTTTGTGGAGTGGAAAGAATTTGTGAAGACATGCCTTATAGGGATGATAGATTTTGTAAGAAGCATAAACATGATAGAACCAATTTTTTGCTCAAAGTGATTGATGAATTTGCTACAAAATTATGTTCTCTTTATCCTATTACTTGTGAACTTCACAATAAAGTTGGTCACCTTAATTTCCAATGCATGCTTTTTCATGATCGAATCGTGTCCAAATATTGCAATAACTTAATCACCCTTGAACATTATAATGAACTTTGTTTATTTTTGGGGTGTGAAGAATTGTCACATAAAAATGGCTGGCTTGAAGCATTCATATTCATATACGATGCTGAAATTAATATGAAATAAATGCATATGTTTTGCACGGTAAATTGCAATGATAATGCTTATATTGCCAACTATAGAAAGATGGGAAACCAATAGAATATAAAAGGAGTACTAATTAAATGGTAAATATTTGTACTTTCTCTCCTATTGTCTCTCATGATGAAATAAGTGACGAGAAGGAGTTCTCTATTCAACCAATCTCATCAATAAGAAGCTTGAAAAAATGAACCCACACATAATGTGGTGATGAATAAGAAAAGAAGGAAAAGTAGAGGTAAAAAGGCATCCCTCCCAAATGATGTTGCTCCTATTATTGTTGTGCCTAATGAGGATGAATCAAAAAAAAGTGGAAGATGATGCACTTAATGATGATTTTTTATGCCTATTGCTTGTTGTGATGACTATGATTGGGAACATAATGATACTTCTTATAATCTTCAAAATATTTTTGGCACCAACTTGGGAAATTAAGATGATAATAATTGTTATGCTATTGATGCTATTCATACTATTAATGATGAGAGTGATTATGCTTATGATATCCCAAGACACAAGCTTAGGGATGTTATGTTTGATGAGAATGATATGTTTGAGTATTTATTTGCTGAAATTTATGTTTGTCACAAGCTTGGGGATGCAATTCTTAATAAATATGATCTTTTTAGTGCCCCTACTTTGAATGATCAAATTTGTTATGATGATTGCATGCCTCCTATTTTTGATGATTACAATATTTATGAAAGTGGGTTTGGAAGAGTGTCAACTTTAGATAATAATTATCCCACTATTTTGGAGGGTCTTGAACCTTATTATAATGATAAAAGTGGATTTGGAGGGGTCATGAGTTTATTTAGTAATGATTTCGCTATTTCAGAAGAGGTTTCAATTGACTATGATGAGAACAATGTTGCTACTTATGATGATTAATTGATTATTGTGATGATACTTGTGTTATAAAAATAAGTGATAATTATTGTCATAATTTGGAATATCCATCTACTCGACACTACTCTTTTAATGTGGAAACAATTTATAGTATTCGAGTTTCATATGATACTCCCACTTTTATGAATGAGAAGAAATTTGCTTATGTGGAGAGTAACAAAAATTTGATGCTTGTGGACCATGAAAGGAATGCTTTATGTGTAGTTATATTGTTGAATTCATTCATCATGCTACTGAAAATTATTATGAGAGAGGAATATATACTTCTACTTATTTCAACAACATCAAGTTTCCTCTCTTTATGTTGAAAGTTTTCATGTCATGCTGGTTTTTGTCGGAAATATGCCCTAGAGGAAATAATAAACTAGTTATTATTATATTTCCTTGTTCATGATAATTGTTTATTATCCATGCTATAATTGTATTGAGTGGAAACTAAATACATGTGTGGGTACATAGACAACACACTGTCCCTAGTGAGCCTCTAAGGACTAGCTCGTTGATCAAAGATGGTTAAGGTTTCGTGACCATAGACATGAGTTGTCATTTGATAACAGAATCACATCATTAGGAGAATGATGTGATGGATATGACCCAAACTATGAACGTAGCATGTGATCGTGTCCGTTTATTGCTACTGTTTTCTGCATGTCAAGTATCTGTTTCTATGACCATGAGATCATGCAACTCCCGGGAACCGAAGGAGTGCCTTGTGTGTATCAAAAGTCACAACGTAAGTGGGTGACTATAAAGGTGCTCTATGTCTGTTGGGTTGACGTGAATCGAGACTGGGATTTGTCACTCCGTATGACGGAGAGGTATCTCTAGGGCCCACTCGTTAATACAACATCGTAATGAGCTTGCAAGCAATGTGACTAAGGAGTTAGTCACGAGATCTTGTATTACAAAATGAGTAAAGAGACTTGCCGGTAATGATATTGAACTAGGTATGGATATACCAACGATCAAATGTCGGGCAATTAACATAACGATGGACAAAGGGAACAATATACGAGATTTATTGAATCCATGACATCGTGGTTCGACCGATAAAGATCTTTGTAGAATATGTAGGTGCCAATATGGGCATCCAGGTCCCGCTATTGGTTATTGACCGTGGAGTGTCTCAGGTCATGTCTACATAGTTCTCGAACCCGTAGGGTCTGCACACTTAAGGTTTAGTGATGTTTCGATATAGTTGAGTTATGTATGTTGGTGACCGAAGGTTGTTCGAAGTCCTCGATGAGATCCCCAACGCCACGAGGAGTTCCAAAATGGTCCGCATATGAAGATTGATATATGGGAAAGAGGTATACGTGTTCCGGAAAGGTTTCGGGCACTATCGATAAAGTACGGGGAGTGACGAATGGGTTTTGGGGGTTCACCGGGGGGGGGGGGGGGCACATAGGCTAAAGAGGTGGCGCACCAGTCCCTACAGGCCTATGCGCCGAAGTGTGAGGAGGGGAGGGAGTCCGAATTGGAGGAGGACTCCTCCCTATAGGAGGAGGACTCCTCCTCTTGGCGCCACCCCTTCCCTCCATCCTATGTATAGTGAAGAGGGGAGAGGCAGCCGCACCCAAAAAGGCTATGGTGGGCAGCCGCACATGGCGCAACTCTCTCTCCCTCCTCTAGTTCGTTCCACCTCTACATTGATTCGGTAGTGCACGACGCAACCCTGCCGGATCATCTCCACCAACAACGCTGCCATCCCGTCGTGATGACGAAGAACTCATCTACCTCTCCACCCTTACTTGCTGGATCAAGGAGGTGGAGATCGTCATCATGCTGTACGTGTGCTGAATGCGGAGGTGCCGTCCGTTCGGCACTAGATCGGGACGGATCGTGGGATGGATCGTGATGAGCTCATGGGACAGATCGTGATTGGATTGCAAAGACATTTGACTGCATTATATATGCTGCAGCTTAGCGATCTACAAGGGTATGTGAATGGTCATCACCATGGATAGATCTTGTATGTGCGTAGGAACTTTTTTGTTTCCCATGCAACGTTCCCCTACAGTTTTACCTTCCTATGCTAGTTAGTTCTTGCTCCCATAATTTGTTTGATCACAAAACCCCTATGAATAGGCAGTGGGTTAGACTTAAATGTGCTTGTCATGTGCTTCATGATGCTCTCTTGAATGTTTCAATTACTACTTTTTATGTGAGCGTCATTGAAATCATCATGCCTAGCTAAAAGGCATTAAAGAAAAGCGCTTGTTGGGAGACAACCCAATAATTATCCTTACTGTTTTTGAGTGTTCACGTGATTAAGGTACTGTATTAATCATGTTTATAGCTTTATTTAAATAAAGTGCCAAGTAAAGCCTTTGGGATAGTGTGGATACTTGCTTGTTTGATTCTTTGCAAAAACAAAAACTTTAATGTCCAGTGCAAAATTTCTCTCATTTTAATGGAGCATCTAAAATTCTGAAACTTTAACATAGTACTTTCGTACAAATTACTTATCATGTCATAATTTTTCAGAATTTTTTGAGATACAGAAGTACATGTTTTAAATAGATTGCTACAGACTGTTTTGTTTAGACAAATTGCTGTCATAGTTTTGTTATCTACTTATCCTATAGTTTTCATAGCTTATACTGGTAGATATAAATTGTATAAATGATAGTATATAGTACCTAATGTTTTAAAATTATTATGCAACTTGTCTTGGTAGTACATAAAGAGTTGACTTATGCTTATGTGCACTAACCTATCCCACGAGTTCTTTTTCTAGTATTGTGTGGATGAAGTTTTTGAAGACTTAGGTGAAACCGGGATATGAGAGGATTGAATGATATACAAAATCTCAAGATTGGGGATGCCCAAGGCACCCCAAGTAAATATTTTAATAAGTCTCAAGCACCTAAGCTTGGGGATGCTATGCATCCCACCTTTCTTCATCAACAACTATCGGTTAGCCTATGTTGAGCCTAAATTTTTATTTGTCCACATGATATTTGCTATTCTCGGAGTGTCTTTTGTTTTATTTTCTATTTGAAATAAAATATCATATCTGAACATCTCCACTAAGAGAGATTCCTCACATAACTACTTAATTGTTTGACTACTCATTGATCTTCACTTATATCTTTTGAGAGTAGTTTGATTGAATTGCTCTAGTATGTCACTTATATCTTTTTAGCACTGTGGTGATATTATTATGGAGAAATATGCTCTCATGCTTCACATAGATTATTTTGAGAGTTAGTAAAAACTTTGTAGAAATCCTCTCTTGCTTACTTATATTATTATGAGATTTGAAATTTTTAAAGAAACTTGTTCTTTCGTTCTTCTCTTATATTTGTCAAGATCTTGTTATTTGCAATGGCAATTTTCTTTAAATGAAATTGGTCCAAAAGTGATAGATATCCAGGGGAGATATAATAAAAACTTTCATGAAGATCATTGGATGTTAAACTCGATTCTTTGCAATAGTTTTGCGATATGAAGATAGTGATATGTGAGTTGTGTTGATGAGTAACTATGCTTTTGTAAGAATATTGGTGTTAAGGTCTGTGATTCGCTATGCATGCACATTAAGTCAATAATTATGCTACGAAATTACGTCATACTTGTGTTGCATTATTTGGTGTTAATTATGTTTAATGTTTGCTTATGATGGTTTTCGTTCCTTGGTTGGGCGCTTCTCAATCTATTTGCTAGCCTTCACTTGTACTACGCAGGAATGCTGCTTGTGCATCAAACTCCTAAACCCAAAGTTGCACCAAATGAGTCCACCATACCTACCTATTTGCGGTATTTTAGTGTTGTTCTAAGTAAATTTGTATGTGCCAACTCTAATATTCAAAATAAACTTCTATTTTATGTGCCCGTACCGCTCATGAAGTGGCAAGGGGTGGCCGGTATCTTCCATGTTAGATAGGGTATTCTCAAGATGAGTGTTTATTCACTTGGCATTGCACAAGGGTATGGCGGTAATAGGGATACCTAGTACCGAAATGCAAAGAAAATTTATTTTATGTTGTCAAATAATAAATTCCTTGGAAAGTGTTGGTATGGACGGTACCCGTGGATGCGACTACCCGTGGAGTGTGAAAGAATGGTGGAAAAAGGAATAAATTTTATTTTCAGTTTGGGAACTACCTATGATTTGTTTAGCATGGAACATATTGGGAGCTCTTAGTCGTTTCGTTGACAAGAAAAGCATGCCACCCAAAACATTTTATCTCTTAATTTTTTCGCTTTGAGCTCTTGCACCGCTACAAATCTGTGCTTCCCTGTGCGAAGGGCCTATCTATTTACTTTATGAAATTTTTATTTTTATCAACTACAAACACTGTTACCATACTTGAGCATTGGATGTAGCTAATATTTGGATGTGTTGCATGAATGGATCTATGATGTGGGCTAGGGATAACGTTCTTTAACGTTGATATTTTGAAAGACTTGGTTGCTTGTTGATATGCTTGAGTACTAAAATTGTCATATCAAATTATAGACTATTGCTTTGAATCATCTAGAAGTCCATATCTCCATGCTATAAATAAAAGAATATGAAGAACATGTTACGCAACATTCCACATCAAAAATTCTATTTTTATCATTTTCCTACCCGAGGACGAGCGAGAATTAAGCTTGGGGGTGCTGATACATTGAGACGTCTCCAATGTATCTATGATTTTTGATGGTTCCATGCTATTATCTTGTCAACTTTCGATGTTTTTTATGCATGAATATGCTATTTTATATCTTTTTTGGGACTAACCTATTAACTCAGTTCCAAGTGCCCGTTCCTGTTTTTCCCGTGTTTTTGACCTTTTTCACAGGAGAATATTAAACGGAGTCCAAACGGAATAAAACCCGCGGAATGATTTTTCCATAACAGAAGATACGCAGGAGACTTGAGAACCAAGGAAGGGGACCTCGGAGGAGGTCACAAGCCCACCAGGCCCGACCTAGGGGGGTGGCCGGGCCTAGCATGCTTGTGGGCCCCCTGTGGCTCCCCTGCCCTACTTCTTCCGCCTATAAATTCTCCAAAAATCTAAAACACCAGAGAGAGCCACGAAAATACTTTTCCGCCGCCGCAAGCTTCTGCCTCTGCAAGATCCCATCTGGGGCACGTTCTGGTGCCCTGCTGGAGGGGGATTCGGACACGGAGGGCTTCTTCATCAACACCATTGCCTCTCCAATGATGCGTGAGTAGTTCACCACAGACCTTCGGGTCCATAGCTAGTAGCTAGATGGCTTCTTCTCTCTCTTGGATCTTCAATACAAAGTTCTCCATGATCTTCATGGAGACCTATCCGATGTAATCTTCTTTTGCGGTGTGTTTGTCGAGATCCGATGAATTGTGGATTTATGATCAGATTATCTATGAATGTTATTTGAGTCTCCTCTGATCTCTTATATGCGTGATTTCGTATCCTTGTAATTCTCTTTGAGTTGTGGGTTTCGTTTGGCCAACTTGATCTATAATTCTTGCAATTGGAGAAGTGCTTGTTTTTGGATTCATACCGTGCGGTGTCCTCACCCAGTGACAGAAGGGGTAGCGAGGCACGCATCGTGTTGTTGCCATCAATGGTAAAAGATGGGGTTTATATCTATTGCATGAATTTATCCCTGTACATCATGTCATCTTGCTTAAGGCGTTACTCCGTTTGTTATGAACTTAATACACTAGATGCATGCTGGATAGCGGTCGATGTGTGGAGTAATAGTAGTAGATGCAGAAAGTATCGGTCTACTTGTCTCGGATGTGATGCCTATATGTATGATCATTGCCTTAGATATCATCATGACTTTGTGTGATTCTATCAATTGCTCGACAATAATTCGTTCACCCACCGTAATACTTGCTATCATGAGAGAATCCTCTAGTGAACACTATGGCCCCTAGGTCTACTTCACATCATATTTTCAGCTCTACAATTTACTTTGTTGCACTTTCCACCTTCAGATCTCATCTTGCAATTAATCGTGAAGGGATTGACAACCCCTTTATAGCGTTGGGTGCAAGTTTGTTTGTTTTTGCGCAGGTACATTGGAGACTTGTCTTGATACTCCTACTGGATTGATACCTTGGTTCTCAAACTGAGGGAAATACTTACTGCTACTGTGCTGCATCACCCTTTTCTCTTAAAGGGAAAAACCAACGCAAGCTCAAGAGGTAGCATACGTCTCCAACGTATCTGTAATGTTTGATTGTTCCATGCTGTTATATTACCATTCTTGGATGTTTTACAATCATTGTATAGAAAATTTGTATCATTTTTTGGGACCAACCTATTGGCATAGTGCCAGTGCGAGTTGTTGTTTTTTGCTTGTTTTTTACTTTGGAGAAAATCAATATCAAATCCTAATGTCACGAAACTTTTTGGAGATTTTTTTCTACCCAGAAAACATCCAAAGAGTCAAGGAAGCACACGAGGGGAGGACCATGTGGCCCACTAGGTACCAGGGCGCTCCTACCCCCTAGCGTGCCCTGGTGGGTAGTGGCCCATCTTGACGTGAGACCGACGCCAAAAATTCTAATAAATACATAAACCCCCCAAAATAACCCTAGATCAGAAGTTCCACCACTGCAAGCCTGTGTAGCCACGAAAAACCAATCGGGAGCCCGTTTTGGCACCTTGTCGGAGGGGGAGATCATCACCGGAGGCCATCTTCATCATCCCTATGGACACCATTATGAGGAGGGAGTAGTCCACCCTCGGGGCCGAGGGCTTGTACGAGTAGCTATGTGCTTAATATCTCACTCTTGTTCTTGAGATGGCACGATCTTGATGTATCACGGGCTTTGTTAATATTGTTCGATCATATGGGCGTTTCTCCCTCTCTATCTTGTTGTGATGAATTAATTTTCCCTTTGAGATTTCGTTTTATCAAATTGAATACCTTTATGGATTTGGGAACACTTGATTTAGGTCTTGCTATGAATACCCATGGTGACAATGGGGTATCATATTAATTAACTTGATATATGTTTTGGTACTCAACTTGCGGACTCCCGAGGTGATATTGGGGTAATACATGCATAGGGGTTGATGCACGTTCTCGTCTTTGTTTCTTTGGTAGAAATCTTGGGGCACTCTTTGAGGTTCTTTGTGTTGGATTGAGTATTATGAATCTGAAATTGTTATGGTGTTATTTTTGTACAAACTCTTGGATAGATCGATTGGAAAGGATAACTTGTTATTTTAGTACAAACTGTTGGAAAGATTGATCGGAAAGAGTAACTTTGAGGTGCTTTCATACCCTACAAAAAAATTCTTCTTATGTGCTCCACTAGATAGGAACTTTGGAGTGATTCTTTATCAGACGTTGAGGGATTGTTATGTGATCCAGTTATATTAGTATTGTTGAGAGATTGCACTAGCGAAAGTACGGACCCTAGGCCTCATTTTTAAGTATTGCAATACCGCTTGTGCTACATTTTTTGAATTGCTACCTGATACATCTCCAACGTATCTATAATTTTTGATGGTTTCATGCTATTATCTTGTCAAACTTTGGATGTTGTGCATGCCTTTTATCTATTTTTTGGTACTAACTTATTAACTCAGTGCCAAGTGCCAGTTCCTGTTTTTCCCATGATTTTGACCCCTTTAAGAGGAGATTTTGAAACAGAGTCCAAACGGAAAAAAAATCCCCGAAAAGTTTTTTTTCGTAACGGAAGAAGACCGGGAAGCTTGAGAGCCAAGGCAGGGGGCCTCAGGGTCCCCACAAGCCCCCACCTCGCGACCAGGGGGGAGGCCGCGACCCACAGGCTTGTGGCCCCCCTGGGCGCCCTCTGCCCTAGGGGTTGCACCTATATATTCCCTAAAAATCCCAAAAAAACAGGAGATCATCGAAATCACTTTTCCGCCGCCGCAAGCTTCTGTCTCCACAAGATCCCATCTGAGGCACGTTCTGGTGTCTTGTCGGAGGGGGGATTCGGATACGGAGGGCTTGTTCATCAACACCATGACCTCTCCGATGATGCGTGAGTAGTTCACCATAGACCTACGGGTCCATAGTTAGTATCTATATGGCTTCTTCTCTCTCTTGGATCTTCAATACAAAGTTCTCCATGATCTTCATGGAGATCTATCCGATGTAATCTTGTTTTGCGGTGTGTTTGTCGAGATCCGATGAATTGTGGATTTATGATCAGATTATCTATGAATCTTATTTGAGTTTCTTCTGATCTCTCTTATGCATGATTTCATATCCTTGTAATTCTCTTCGAGTTGTGGGTTTTGTTTGGCCAACTAGATCTATGATTCTTGCAATGGGAGAGGTGCTTGGTTTTGGGTTCATACCGTGCGGTGACCTCACCCAGTAACAGAAGGGGTAGCGAGGCACACATCGTGTTGTTGCCATCAAGGGTAAAAAGATGGGTTTTCATCATTGGTTTGAGATTATCCCTCTACATCATGTTATCTTGCTTAAGGCGTTACTCTGTTTGTCATGAACTCAATACACTAGATGCATGCTGGATAGCGATCGATGTGTGGAGTAATAGTAGTAGATGCAGAAAGTATCGGTCTACTTGTCTCAGACGTGATGCCTATATGTATGATCATTGCCTTAGATATCATCATGACTTTGCGCGGTTCTATCAATTTCTCGATAGTAATTTGTTCACCCACCGTATTACTTGCTATTTTGAGAGCAGCCTCTAGTGAACACTATGGCCCCCGGGTTTACTCCACACCATATTTTTAGCCTTACACTTTTTACTTCGTTGCACTTTCCGCCTTCAGATCTCACTTTGCAAACAATCTTGAAGGGATTGACAACCCCTTTGAAGCGTTGGGTGCAAGCTTGTTTGTGTTGCGCAGGTACTCTGGACTTGACGAGACCCTCCTTCTGGATCGATACCTTGGTTCTCAAACTGACGGAAATACTTACTGCTCCTGTGCTGCATCACCCTTTCCTCTTCAAGGGAAAAAACCAACGCAAGCCCAGTCTCCGTCAACGTGTCAATTTCTGGCTCTGTTGTTTGAGAAGTAGCACTACCTTACTGTTTTTATTTATTAAGATTATATAAATATATTTATACTATCCATATTACACTTGTATCACCATCTCTTCGCCGAACTAGTGTACCTATACAGTTTACTATTGTATTGGGTGTGTTGGGGACAAAAGAGACTCTTTGTTATCTGTTTGCAGGGTTATCTGGGAGAGACCATCTTCGTCCTACGCCTCCCACGGATTGATAAACCTTAGGTCATACATTTGAGGGAAATTTTCTACTGTCCTACAAAACTCTGCGCTTGGAGGCCCAACACGAGTTTACAATAACAAGTTGTGTAGTAGACATCAATGAACTTGGTAGGTAGAAAAAACATGCATGTTGTTGGACCAATGTGTTTGCTCATTTAGGTACTATTACCAATCTAGCAAGCTAACAAATGTGGAAATGTGTTATCTTTATATCACACAATTGATGTTTTGGTAACTGCACTTATCAATGGAAGTTGACCAACATCAAGTGCCACTCATCAGTGACACGTAATCTTTGGCAACTGCTATTGTTGAGTGTCAGTTCCCAATGCCCTATTACTAACACATGTGGTCTTACCTAACAAGATCATGAATACAAAGTGAGTCGTAACCGATGGAGGAGCCTAGGTCGTGCTTGGCACTGAGGACCTCATCCCCATGAACAACTGGCTCAAGAGGATGAACCTACCCCGCAGTGTCGTATTCATGAGCCTGCCACGTTCAAGGGGACGATCTCCAAGGATCGGCCACGAAGAAGGGTGACACGTATCCATTGTATCTATAATTTTTTATTGTTCCATGCTATTATATTATCAATCTTCGATACTTTCTATGCATTTATATGTTCTTATATCATTTTTGGGAACTAACCTATTAACCCAGTGCCTAGTGCCAGTTGTTGTTTTGTGTGTCTTTTTACCTTTTCAAGAATCCAATACCAATTGAAGTCCAAATACCATGAACCTTTTTAATGATTTTTTCGGGACACAAATAAGACCTTGAAGCATCAGAGGGAGGTTAGGCACCACACGAGGTGGTGCCAAGGCAATAGGGCGGGCCCTAGGGGTAGGCGTGCCATGATTCTTTGAGGCCGCCTCTCGATGCTTCCTGACCTAACTGTGCCACTATTAATTCTCATAAGTCGAGAAAAGACCAAAGAGCCATCCAAAACACCTTTTTCGCTGTCGCAAGTCTTTCTTCCATCGTGATCCCATCCAGAGCCCTGTACCGGCGCCCTGTCGGAGGGGGATCAATCATGGAGGGCCTCTACATCAACCTTGTTGCTTCCATGATGTTGTGTGAGTAGTCTACCACAAACCTACGGGTCCATAGCTAGTACCTAGATGGTTGTCTCTCTCTCTATATGTTCTTCAGTACAAAGCGCACCGCAATTCTCGCGGTGATCTATTTGATGTAATCTTCTTTGCGGTGTGTTTGTTGGGATCCAATGAACTGTGGGTTTATGTTCAGATTATTCATGAAAACTATTTGAGTCATCTCTGAATTCTTATATAAATGATTGTTATAGCTTCGTAATTCTCTCTGACCTATCGGTTTAGTTTGGCCAAATAAATTGGTTTATCTTCAGTGTGAGGGGTGCGTTGTGATGGGTTCAATCTTGTAGTGTGATACGTCTCCAACGTATCTACTTTTCCAAACTCTTTTGCCCTTGTTTTGGACTATAATTTTCATGATTTGAATGGAACTAACCTGGACTGACACTGTTTTTAGCAGACTTGCTTTGGTGTTCTTTTTGTGCAGAAATAAAAGTTCTCCAAACGTCCTGAAAATTTACGGAGAACAGTTTTGGAAAATATCAAAAATATCTGCGCCAAGTTCCACCTCACGGGGTGGGCCAGTGTGCCACAAGCCCCTGCTCCGCCACCACCCCCTTGGTGGCGGTGGGCAGGCTTGTGGGGCCCAAAGGCACCTGCCGCCCCCAACTCTAGCTCTATAAGTTGCCTTTCGTCCCAGAAAAAGAAAAAGAGAAGTTTTTGTCGCGTTTTCGATACGGAGGCGCCGCCACCTCTTGTTCTTCATCTGGAGGGCAGATCTGGAGTCCGTCTTGGGCTCCGAAGAGGGGAAATCGTCGCCATATTCATCATCAACCTTCTTCCCTCTCCAATTCCATGAAGCTCTTCGTCGTTCGTGAGTAATCTATTCGTAGGCTCGCTGGGCGGTGATGAGTAGGATGAGATCTATCATGTAATCGAGTTAGTTTTGGTGGGGATTGATCCCTAGTATCCACTATGTTCTGAGATTTGATGTTGCTACTACTTTGCCATGCTTAATGCTTGTCATTAGGGCCCGAGTGCCATGATTTTAGATCTGAAATTATTATGTTGTCACCAATATATGTGTGTTTTAGATCCGATCTTGCAAGTTGTAGTTACCTACTATGTGTTATGATCCGGCAACCCCAGAGTGACAATAACCGGAACCACTCCCGGTGATGACCATAGTTTGAGGAGTTCATGTGTTCACCAAGTGCTAATGCGTTGGTCCGGTTCTTTATTAAAAGGAGAACCTTAATATCTCGTAGTTTTCTTTTTGATCCCGCTGCCACAGGAGGGATGGACAATAGATGTCATGCAAGTTCTTTTCCCTAAGCACGTATGACGACACACGGAATGCATGCCTACATCACACTAACGAACGGAACCTAGCCACATATCTCTCCGTGTTATAGCTGTTGCATGATGAATATCATCCAAACAAATCACCGACCCATTGCCTACGAGTTTGTCCTACTGCTGCTGTTACTTGTCTTGCTCTGCTGCTACTACTGTTGCTACTGCTGTTACTTGTTTTGCTCTGCTGCTGCTACTACTGTTGCTACTGCTGTTACTTGTCTTGCTCTGCTGCTACTGTTGCTACTTGCTACTACTGTCACTACAGCTGTTCCTTGCCACTGCTATTGCTCGTTACACTGCTACTACCTGCTACACTGTTGGATCACCTACCGTTGACGGGAATTGAAAACTTCCGTCAATGTAGGAACGAAGGCGCCATTGATACAATCGTTAGGAATAGTCTGCCGTCAACAGATCGTTTCTGACACCGTTGTTATCATATTACTTTGTTGTTACTACTGTGCTTGCAGATACTAATCTTTCAGGTGTGGTTGAATCTGACAAATTCATCTGCTAATACTCGAGAGTATACTCTCACGTCCCGACTGGCTTATCAACAAATTGGGTCAAATACTCTACCCTCGAAAATTGCTGCGAACCCACGCGCTGGTGGGCCATCAACAATATTCTTCCAGTTTCATTGTCGGGGAGTGCCAGCAGCATTCTTCTGGTGCCATTGCAGGGGAAGGTTCGTTGTCATAAGCATTCGTCTAGCTAACGCCAGAGATTGCAGGATCAGCACTTTTCTGGTGCCATTACCAGGGAAGCACAGCTGACGTGAACATTTTTCTGGCGCCGTTGCCGGGGAGGTATTGCTATATTCTCTGAGTCACTTGGGATTTATATCTACTGATCACTATGAAGAATCTGAAGGATCCAAAGACCAAAGTCTTGCCCTCAACTACGAGGGGAGGTAAGGAATTGCCATCTAGCTCTGCACTTGATTCACCTTCAGTTATGAGTAAGTTTGTGACATCACCTCCTGCTAGAAGTCTTGATATGTCGCCTGTGCTTCATGATGCTTGTGATACTACTGCTAGAGATGCTATGCTTGATACTATGCCTGATGATGCTATGCTTGATACTATGCCTGATGATGCTATGCTCGATACTATGCCTGATGATGCTATGCTCGATACTATGTCTGATATTGCTAGAGATGCTATGCCTGATACTGCTAGAGATGCTATGCTTGATACTGCTTTGCCTGATGATGCTAGAGATGCTATTTTGACTGATGTTCCACTAGGAGTGTTCCTTGATGCTCATATTGCTAGAGTTACTGCCAATGCTCGTGATGCTTCTGACTACAGATACTGTTGAGATAGAACCTGCTTTTGCTCCTGTTAGATCTAGCTCTCCTAGATATGAATTGCCTGATATACCTGAGGGTTACATTATGGAGGGAGAGATAGCTGAGGATTTTCTTGCGTGTAAGGATGCCTATGACGTTGAGAAATTAATTCTCAAGTGGAAGGAAAAATCTCGGGAAGTTAGGATGAAAAATGACCCGAAGTTTGCCACTTCGCCTATCTTTGTCACCGATAAGGATTATGAATTCTCTGTCGACCCTGAGATAATCTCACTAGTCGAATCTGATCCTTTTCACGGTTATGAGTCTGAGACGGTCATAGCCCATCTTGCCAAACTATCCAAAATAGCCAACCTTTTCACTAATGAGGAGAAGATCCGCCACTACTATATCCTTAAGCTGTTTCCTTTCTCTCTAAAGGATGACGCTAAAGTCTGGTTCACCTCTCTTGCTCCTGGATGTGTGCGTAGTCCCCAGGAGATGGTCTATTACTTCTGTGAGAAATATTTCCCTGCCCATAAGAAGCAAGCTGCCTTGCAGGAAATATACAACTTTGCTCAACTCCAAGAAGAGAGTCTTCCACAAGCTTGGGGGAGGCTCATCCAGCTACAGAATGCTTTGCCTGATCACCCTCTTAAGAAGAACGAGATACTTGCTATCCTCTATAATGGACTTACCGATGCCTCTAGAGACCACCTAGATAGTTGTGCCGGTTGTGTTTTTAAGGAACAAACTGTAGAACAAGCTGAGACCCTATTGAATAATCTCTTGATCAACGATAATGCTTGGACTATTCCCGAACCACCTCCTAAGCCAATTCCTAAGAAAAGAGGTATTCTATTCCTCAGTCCCGAAGATATACAAGAAGCCAAGAAATCTATGCAAGAGAAAGGCATTAGATCTCAAGATGTCAAAAATCTACCACCTATCGAAGAGATCTATGGTCTCGATAACCCGATACAGGTAGTGGAAGTGAATTCTCTGCGTAGGTTTGATGAGAGTGATATTCCTTTTGATAAACCTGCTAGCCTATGCTTTGATGAATTTGACAACTTTGTTGCCAAACAACAGAGTTTCAATGATTATGTTAGCAGACACTTGGAACAAAGTACTCGTATGCTTAGCCATTTAAGTGCTTGTGTAGACAGAAATGTCAATGATCTGAAGCTTCTGAGTAAACATGCCTCTATGATTACTACTCAGGTAGAACAAGTACTTAAAGCTCAGAATGACCCGCTCAATGAATTAAATGACAACTCTGTCAGAGTCATTACTAGAGGAGGCAAAATGACTCAGGAACCTTTGTATCCTGAAGGTCATCCTAAGAGAATTGATCAAGATTCTCAAGGAATTAATGCTGATACACCCAGTCATCCTAAGGAGAAGAAGAAGGATGAAGGAAACCTACATGCCAGTTCACCAAATATTGTCACACCTGAAGAACCTATGATATTTCTGCGTCTGATGCAGAAACACAATATGGTGATGAACATGAACCTGGTGACAATATGGACAGTGATGTTCATAATAATGCTCAACCTAGCCATGATGAGGATGTGGAGATTGAACCTACGGTTAATCCTGATAATCCACAACCTAAGAGATATGACAAGAATGACTTCACTGCTAGGAAGCATGGTAAAGAAAGAGAGCCATGGGTTCAGGAACCTATGCCCTTTCCTCCTAAGCCATCCAAGAAAAAGGATGATGAGGATTTTGAGCGCTTCGTTGAGATGATAAGACCCGTCTTTTTGCACATGCGGTTAACTGATATGCTCAAGATGTCACCGTATGCCAAGTACATGAAAGATATCGTGACTAATAAACGGAAGATACCAGATCTTGAGATCTCCACCGTCCTTGCCAATTACACTTTCAAAGGTGGAACTCCTAAGAAACTTGGTGATCCCGGAGTGCCCACTATACCTTGCTCCATTAAAGGAAACTACGTAAGAACTGCCTTATGTGACCTTGGAGCCGGTGTTAGTGTTATGCCGCTCTCTCTTTATCGTAGACTTGAGTTGGATAAGTTGACACCCACTGAAATTTCTCTGCAAATGGCCGACAAATCAACTGCTTTCCCTATCGGCATTTGCGAGGATGTGCCTGTTGTGGTTGCTAATACCACTATCTTAACAGACTTTGTTATCTTGGATATTCCCGAGGACGATGCCATGGCTATCATCCTCGGAAGACCCTTTTTAAACACCGCAAGGGATGTTATAGATTGCAACAAAGGCAATGTCACTTTCCATGTCAATGGTAATGAGCACACCGTGCACTTCCCGAAGAAACGATATCCAGTACATTGCATCAATGCTATCGAAAAGACTTCATCGATTCTTATTGGGAGCTTTGAATGCCCTATTCCTCGTGCCAAGATGAAGTATGATTTGCTTGTTGGGGAGATTCATATCCCCATTGAGGTGACTTAGTTGCTATTCGAAAATTCTCCGTTCTCTCTTGCGATTCGAGAAGGTTTTGCCATAAGGACTTGATCAACCCCATTGACGAATTTCTTTCGATGCCCATGAAACGGATGAATCAGGGAGTCACATACCTCTGTTTTGAGTTTTCCTTTTCTGTTGCTTAGAAGAAAAATGACAGAATTAGTTTAGCTTTTCCTGTTTTCTGTTTTAGCGTCCCGGAGAAAAATACCTCGAAAATAAAAGTTCTCCGATGGTCCTGAAAATTTAGTATGATTTTTTTCTGGAATTTTTGAAAATTTCTGGGCCTCAGAGCTGGCCTGGGGGCCAGACCAGTGGGCCACAAGCCCCCCCACCGCCACCTACCCCCCTGGTGGCGGGGTGCAAGCTTGTGGGGCCCACATGCACCCCCTCCACTCATTCCAGCTCCCAGCCTCTTCTTCCACCTCCAGAAAAAATTGTTTCGCAGCTGAAACCCGTGTTCTTGCTCATTTGGGTATGATTTTCGATCTCCTTGCTCAAAGCACCATTCTCCGAACTGTTTTGTTGAAATTGCTCCTTGGTAAGTGACTCCTCCATTGGTCCAATTAGTTTTTGCTCTAGTGCTTTATCCTTCGCGAATTCTTGCTACCTTGGTGACCCTGTTCTTGAGCTAGAAAAGTTGATTTTAGCTGGTTCCAAGTAGTTTTAGCGCGTGATACGGTCTCTAGGCACTAGTAGGAGTAGTTGCTACAAGTTGGGTTGATCCTTGTTCACTTTTCTTTCGAAGTCTCTAAAAATTTCAGAATTTTTCAGAGCTAGAAAAAGGAAAAGATGAGGAGGTTCTTGAGAGGCTCTTCAAGCCGTAACCACAAGGAGGATGAGGAGAACCACCCCAAGTGCGTAGTCCCTCAAGTCACAGAAGTTCGAGCGTGCGAGTGGCCAAGTGATGAATTTTTGCGCGCCGCCGGACTTTATGAAGACTTTTATTACTTGGTGGAGAACGCAGGTCTTACTGTGTTCGTTGAAGATAAGTACCCAAAATATCTCCTCCTCGCCAATATTTTTGTTCAAAGCTTCAACTTTTATCCGAGGAAGAATCCTCCCATGGTTGAGTTCATGATATACGATGTCCCCCAGTGCATGACGCTGCAGGATTTTTTGCAATGTATGCAAATTATCTTATGTTGGGGATATCCGCGACCCTCGTCCACGGGACTTGGAGGATTTCATTGGTTCTATTGCTGTTGGAGAGGAGAGAGGAGTGTCTCGCGCTAGAATTGCTAGCATACATTTTCCTGTGCTTCGGTACTTCTCACTATTTGTGGGAAAATGTTTGATTGGCCGTGGAGAGGCTGGATCACTTAGTTCTCCAGACCTTGCGGTTCTGCACGAAGGCCTTTATAACGATAAGACTTATAGCCTGGGCGCTATAGTATCTCAACGGTTGAACCTGAACCGTTTTAAAGGTGTTGTCTATGGAGGTATATATGCTACCCGTCTTGCCAGACACTTTGAGATACCCATTAGACTAGGAGAGGAAGGAGAGATGCTTCTCCGTGAGAGATATCTGGATTATGACAACATGGTTCGCCATGATTGTCTGGATAGAGATGCTAGTAGATGGATGATTTATAACCTGGTATTTAGTCAGGGTACTCGAGAGACTATAACTTTGCCTGCTCCTTCTTTCTTTGATCTTCATGCAGGTAGGTACACTATTATGCCCGCGGACATCTACGCATATTGGGGCTTGGCCCAACCACAGGCACCCGTGCCCGAGCCGCTAGTCGAGTACCAGACGTCAGTTTATCAGTGGGAGCCAGAGGAGCTCGCACAGCAGTGGCATACGCAGTCTGCACTGGAGTATCCTAGAGCTGGTTATTTCCCACCATGGGAGTAGACCAAGCTAGGCCAAAAGCCTAAGCTTGGGGGAGTACGTGTTCTCACCGACTTCACATTCATGCTTGTCCTTTCACTTTGTTAGCCGGTGTTTACACTTTGCCACTGTATTATCCATGCTAGTTTCTTTTCATTTTCTTGTTTTCTTGTTTTGTGT
Organism: Hordeum vulgare subsp. vulgare; assembly: GCF_904849725.1. Taxonomy (NCBI): domain Eukaryota; kingdom Viridiplantae; phylum Streptophyta; class Magnoliopsida; order Poales; family Poaceae; genus Hordeum; species Hordeum vulgare. The sequence continues at coordinate 6,673,799 of NC_058521.1, read as the reverse complement.
CCTTTTGAGAAAACCCAAAAAGATTTTTCTTTCTTCTTTTGCTTGTTGGGAGCTTTCCCGTGTAAATAGTTTCTTTTTTTTTCTTTGTGTCAAGGTAGAAGATATTGGTTACAATGTTTATTGGTTCTTACATGCTTACCTGTTTAGCTTTCAAAGAGCCATATTATTTTGTCTTCTCCTTTGTGTTTGCCTGCAGATTCAGCTTAGTCCAATGCGCTTATTATCGTTTTCATCGTTCGATCGTGCAAATGAAAGGCAACAATGATGATATATGATGAAGTGACTGAGACTGAAAAGCTGGTATGAACTCTATCTATTTTGTTTTCGTAAATATGACTAGCTTGTCGACCCAGATTTAGCTTTGTTGTGAGAGAACCATGTTTGCAATGAAAACTTGGAGATCATAGTTTCTGATGCCATGCTTATTTAGCTGAGAGCTTATAATGGTTTGTCTTGAATGCCAACATAGATTTTGAGATGACTGTGATGCAGTGTGATAGGATGGTATTCTCCTTTGAATGTTTCAAGTGGCTTGACTTGGCGCATGTTCATGCATGTAGTTGAAACAAAATCAACATAGCCTTTATGATGTTCGTGTTCGTGATGATTTATATCATGTTCATGCTTGCATTCAATGTTAGTCACACTCATTGCATCTTGATGACTGTTTTCGCTCTCTAGTTGGTCGCTTCCCAGTCTTTTGCTAGCCTTCACTTGTACTAAGCGGGAATACTGCTTGTGCATCCACTTCCATAAAGCCAAAAGTTTTTCCATGAGAGTCCACCATACCTACCTATTTGCGGTATCTACCTGCCGTTCCAAGTAAATTTGCATGTGCCACTCTCTAAAGCTTCAAGAAATAAATCTGTTTTGCATGCCCGAACCGCTCATGTGGTGACAGAGGGCTATTGGTATCTTCCATGCTTGGAGTGTTATCCTAGACATGTGTTTATTCACAGTCCTTGACGAGAAAGGGGCCGGTATTTGGGATGCCCAGTTCCATGCTTAAATCGAAAACATAACTGTAAAAGAAGACTCCCCCCGGATTGATGTTAGTATGGACGGTACCCGAGGATTCGGCTAGCCATGGAGTGTGATTGATTGGTGGTGGGGGAGTTAAAACTTTACTTTTCTGTTTGGGAACCGCCTATAGCATGAGTAGCATGGAGGATATTGAGAACTCTTGGTCATTGCGTTGACAATGAAAGCATGCCATCCAAAATTATTATCTCTGTTTTCAAAGCTTGAGCTCTGGCACCTCTGCAAATCAATGCTTCCCTCTGCGAAGGGCCTGTCTATTTATTTTCCCGTCGAGTCATCCTCCTCTTTTATAAGCACCAATTAGAGAGCACCTCTGTCATTTTTATGCTTTGCTTTTGATTGATATTGAGTATGACTATGATTGGATCTTTGTTGCTATAAATTACAATGTTTAGTCAGCCCTTGATATTTGAAAGTGCTCTGCATTTATGTTTTGCCGTCTCAGAAAGAGCTAGCGAGATACCACCTATTCATATTGCTTCTTGCTTGTTTTAATTGAAGTGTTGGTATTTGAAACTCATCATTATTTGCTCATTAGCTGATTATGCCATTGATATTAGTTTACCGTGAGACCTTTGTGTCATTTGCTTATGTGGTTAACTTGTGATCTTGCTGAAATTCTGGTTATGAGTTAGACATAGTTGCAACAACAAGATTAAACAGAGTTTGTCAAAGTTTTTCTTTCTCTCTCAGTTTGTCAACTGAGTTGCTTGAGGACAAGCAAGGTTTTAAGCTTGGGGGAGTTGATACGTCTCCAACGTATCTACTTTTCCAAACTCTTTTGCCCTTGTTTTGGACTATAATTTGCATGATTTGAATGGAACTAACCTTGTTTTTTTTGTGCAGAAATCAAAGTTCTCGAAACGTCCTGAAAATTTACGGGGAGCAGTTTTGGAAAATATCAAAAATATCTGCGCCAAGTTCCACCTCAGGGGGTGGGCCAGTGGGCCACAAGCCCCTGCTCCGCCACCACCCCCCTGGTGGCGATGGGTAGGCTTGTGGGGCCCACAGGCACCTGCCGCCCCCAACTCCAGCTCTATAAGTTGCCTTTCGTCCCAGAAAAAATAAAAAGAGAAGTTTTCGTCGCGTTTTTGATACGGAGGTGCCGCCACCTCCTGTTCTTCATCTGGAGGGCAGATCTGGAGTCCGTCTTGGGCTCCGGAGAGGGGAAATCGTCGCCATCGTCATCATCAACTTTCTTCCTCTCCAATTCCATGAAGCTCTTCGTCATTCGTGAGTAATCTATTCGTAGGCTCGCTGGGCGGTGATGAGTAGGATGAGATCTATCATGTAATCGAGTTAGTTTTGATGGGGATTGATCCCTAGTATCCACTATGTTCTGAGATTTGATGTTGCTACTACTTTGCCATGCTTAATGCTTGTCACTAGGGCCCGAGTGCCATGATTTCAGATCTGAAATTATTATGTTGTCACCAATATATGTGTGTTTTAGATCCGATCTTGCAAGTTGTAGTTACCTACTATGTGTTATGATCCGGCAACCCCGGAGTGACAATAACCGGAACCACTCCCGGTGATGACCATAGTTTGAGGAGGTCATGTGTTCACCAAGTGCTAATGTGTTGGTCCGGTTCTTTATTAAAAGGAGAACCTTAATATCCCGTAGTTTCCTTTTGGACCCCGCTGCCACGGGAGGGATGGACAATAGATGTCATGCAAGTTCTTTTCCCTAAGCACGTATGACGACACGCGGAATGCATGCCTACATCACACTGACGAACGGGAGCTAGCCACATATCTCTCCGTGTTATAGCTGTTGCATGATGAATATCATCCAAACAAATCACCGACCCATTGCCTACAAGTTTGTCCTACTGCTGCTGTTACTTGTCTTGCTCTGCTGCTACTACTGTTGCTACTGTTGTTACTTGTTTTGCTCTGCTGCTGCTACTACTGTTGCTACTGCTGTTACTTGTCTTGCTCTGCTGCTACTTGCTACTGCTGTCACTACTACTGTTCCTTGCCACTGCTATTGCTCGTTACACTGCTACTACCTGCTACACTGTTGGATCACCTACCGTTGACGGGAATTGAAAACTTCCGTCGACGCGGCAACGAAGGCGCCATTGATACAATCGTTAGGAATAGTCTGCTGTCAACAGATCGTTTCTGACACTGCTGTTATCATATTACTTTGCTGTTACTACTGTGCTTGCAGATACTAATCTTTCAGGTGTGGTTGAATCTGACAAATTCAGCTGCTAATACTCGAGAGTATACTCTCACCTCCCGACTGGCTTATCAACAAATTGGGTCAAATACTCTACCCTCGAAAACTGCTGCGAACCGACGCGCTGGTGGGCCATCAACAACATTCTTCCAGTTTCATTGTCGGGGAGTGCTAGCAGCATTCTTCTGGTGCCGTTGCAGGAGAAGGGTCCTTGTCATAAGCATTCGTCTAGCTAACGCCAGAGATTGCAGGATCAACACTTTTCTGGTGCCATTACGAGGGAAGTACAGCTGACGTCATAGTGCTCAATCCCAGTGATAGAAAGGGACATGACATGTATTTGTATTGCTGCCATTAAGGATGAAACGATGGTGTTAATTCATATTAGTTTATTTTATTTTTTCTACATCATGTCACCTTGTTCCAAGCATTACTCTGTGTCATACTTAATACTCTAGATGCATGCTAGATAGCAGTCGCTGAGTGGAGTAGTAGTAGTAGATGCACACATGAGTCGGTCTACTTGCTTATGGACGTGATGCGTATATATGTGATCATTGTCGTGAATAAATATTTCATAACTTGCCCTATTCTATCAATTGCCCAACAACAATTTGTCTACCCACCGTACGCTATCTTCGAGAGAGATGCCACTCATGAAAACTATGGCTCGAGGGTCTATGATGTCAGCTGTGCTTCCCTTGCAACGATGCCAAGAATAGTCGTGTCGACGGCACCAGGAATCCTTCAGCTGCGGCTACACCTTAAGGGAATTCCTAGGCAAATATGCAAAGGATTCCCCCCGTGGACTTGGAGCCTTGCGTTGGTGTTCCCTCAAAACGGAAAGGATGATGTAGCACAGCGGTGGTAAGTATTTCCCTCAGTTTGAGAACCAAGGTATCAATCCGGTGGAGGAGTATCACAAGATCCTGCACAAACACAAAAGCTTGCTCCCAACGCTATGAAGGGGTTGTCAATCCCTTATAGATTGTTTGCCAAGTGAGAACTGAAAGCAACAAAGTAACAAAGCAAAGTAAAAGCGGAGATGTAAACGGTGGATGTGAATAGACCAGGGGGCCGTAGTGTTTACTAGTGGCTTCTCTCATGAAAGCAAGTAGATGGCGGGTGAACAAATTACTATCGAGCAATGATTATTTCTATAGGCATCACGTCCAAAACAAGTAGACCGATACTGTCTGCATCTACTACTATTACTCCACACGTTGACCGCTATCCAACATGCATCTAGTGTATTAAGTCCAGAAGAAGAGAGTAACGCCTTAAGCAAGATGACATGATGTAGAGGGATAATCTCAAACCAATGTTAAAAACCCTATCTTTTTACCCTTGATGGCAAATACTTCATGTGTGCCTTGCTGCCCCTACTGTCACTAGGAAAGGTCACCACATGGCAGAACCCAAAACCAAGCACTTCCCCCATTGCAAGAATCATAGATCTAGTTGGCCAAACAAAACCCAAGACTCGGAGAGACTTACAAGGATATCAAATCATGCATATAAGAAATCAGCAAAGACTCAAATATATATTATAGATAATCTGATCACAAATGCACAATTCATCGGATCTCGACAAACACACCGCCAAAGAAGATTACATTGGATAGATCTCCATGAAGATCATGGAGAACTTTGTATTGAAGATCCAAGAGAGAGAAGAAGCCATCTAGCTACTAACTACGGACCCGTAGGTCAGAAGTGAACTACTCACGAGTCATTGGAGGGGCGATGATGATGATGAAGAAGCCCTCCAACTCCAATGTCCCCTCCGACAGGGTGCCGAGAAGGGTCTCCAGATGAGATCTCGCGGAAACGAAAGCTTGCGACGGCGGAAAATTATTTTCGAGGCTCCCCTGATTTTTTGCGGAATATTTCGGAATTTATAGGCCAAAGATCTAGGTCAGGGGGCGGCCAGGGAGGCCACAAGCCTGCCCACCGCCGCCTCCCCCTGGTGGCGGAGTGGGGGCTTGTGGGTTCCCTGGAGCCCACCTGGCTTGGCCCAAAGGCCCCCTTATCTTCTTCCGTTCGGGAAAAAATCATTTTGGGGTTTTTCTTCCGCTTGGACTCCGTTCCAAAATCAGATATGAAAAGAGTCAAAAACACGGAAAAAACAGGAACTGGCACTTGGCACTGAATTAATAAGTTAGTCCCAAAAAAGATATAAAAGGTACATAAAACAACCAAAGAAGACAAGATAACAGCGTGAAACCATAAAAAATTATAGATACGTTTGAGACGTATCAAGCATCCCCAAGCTTAACTCCTGCTCGTCCTCGAGTGGGGAAGTGATAAGAATGAATTTTTGATGCTTTCATGCTACCTAGCATAGGTGTCCTTTGTAATTCCTCTGATGTGACATGAATGTTCAGATCCATTAGATTCAAAACAATAGTTTGCTATTGATGTGGAAACAATAATAATTCAAGCAAACTAGCAAAGTAATCATGAACTTTAAAAATAACAAGGCCAAAAGAAAGTTATCCCTACAAAAGCATATGGTCTGGCTATGCTCTATCATCATTGCACAACGAATTTAAATCATGCACAACCCCGGTATTGGCCAAGTAATTGTTTCACACCTTTACTTTCTCAAACCTTTTCAACTCTCACGCAATACATGAGCGTGAGCCATGGTTATAGCCCTATAGATGGTGTGGAATGTGGTGGGGGTTGCACGACAAAAAGGAGAAGATAGTCACATTAACTAGGCATATCAATGAGTTGTGGAGATGCTCATCAATAGATATTAATGTGAATGAGTAGGGATTGCCATACAATTGATGCACTAGAGCTATGAGTGTGTGAAAGCTCTTAAAGAAAACTAGTTGGTGTGCATCCAACTTGCTTTCTCACGAAGACCTAAGAGAATTCCGAGGAAGCCTATCATAGGAATATACAAGCCAAGTTATATAATGAAAATTTCCCACTAGCTATATGGTGGTGACAAAACGAGAGACTCTTAGTCATGAAGATCATGGTGCTTAATATGCACAAGTGTGGAAAAAGTGCTAGCATTGTCCCTTCTCTCTTTTTCTCACATTTTTTATTTATTTTGGTGGGCTCTTTGGCCTCTTTTTTTTGGTGGGCTTCTTTGGCCTCTTTTATTTCCTCACATGAGACAATGCTCCATTAATGATGATCATCACACTTTCAACTCAAAACTTAGAGTAACGATGACTCTATATGGAATGCCTTCGGTAGTGTACCGTGACAATGATCTAGCATGGCATAGACATCAATGTAAACATCATGCTAGCTATCTTACTATCATGCAATGGCAATGTAGACGTGGTGGCACATGTCATGGTGGTAGTTGCATGGCAATATATCTCAGAATGACTTTGAAAAAGCCATAGTAGGTAGGTATTGTGGCTGTTTTGAGGGAGGCTAATGGTGGGTTTTGTGCACCGGCGAAAGTTGCACGACACTAAGAAGATAGTGATGATGGAAGGTGAAAGTGCATCTAAATCATGGACTCAACATTAGTCATGAAGAACTCATATACTTGTTGCAAAAGGTTTATTAGTAATCGAAACAAAGCATTCAACGCATACTCCTAGGGGAAGGGTTGGTAGGTATAAACAATCGCGCGATCCCGACCGCCATGCAAAGGATGACAATCAATAGACTAATCATGCTCAGATTTCATCACATAGCGGTTCAGCATATGTGCATGCTACGAGAATCACTAACTTCAACACAAGTATTTCTAGATCCACAACACCTTACTAGCATGACTTTAATATTACCATAACCACAACTCAAAACTAATTGAGATGAATCAAACTTCTCTAACTATTCAATGCACATGAAGATGGAAGTTTTCGTATCCCTTTGGATAACTACCCCTTTTGAGACTAATTTCAAAGCATAGATCAACTACCAAGCCACGAACCGCTGTGCTCTAAAGATATAAGTGAAGCACAAAGAGCAAAAGTATCTAGCTCAAAAGATATAAGTGAAGCACATGTGAGCTGAATTGTCTACCAAAAGATATAAGTGAAGCTCGACAAAATCACGGTGTGTGCATGTCTCTCTCTCTAGGTGTGCAGCAAGGATGATTGTGACACAAAAAAAACTAAAAGACTCCTACGATACAAGACGCTCCAAGCAAAAACACATAACATGTGGTGAATAAAAATATAGCTCCAAGTAACGTTACCGATGGATGGAAGACGAGAGAGGGGATGCCTTCCCGGGGCATCCCCAAGCTTAGGCTTTTACGACATCCTTGAATCTCTTGGGGTGCCTTGGGCATCCCCAAGCTTGAGCTCTTGCCACTCTTTATCTCTTTGTCCATAAGAACTTCACCCAAAACTTGAAAACTTCACAACACAAAACTTAAACAAAAACTCGTGATAACATTAGTACAAGAAAGCAAACCACCACTTCCTTAGGTACTGTAGAAAACTTAAATTCTACTTGTGCTGATGTTGGGTTACTGTACTTTCAATCTTCCATGGCTAATACCCCCGATACTATCCATAGTTTCATCAAAATAAGCAACCAACACAACAAAAACATAATCTGTTAATAGCAGACCAGTCTGTAGCAATCTGTATATTTCGTATACCTCTGGTACCTCCAAAATTCTGAAAAATTACGAAAGTCTGAAGAATTTGCGTAGAAATCAGCAGCAAAAAGAATCAGCTCAAAAGCTCTTACAGAAAAACAATGAAAATTCTTTTCGTGATTAGAAAGTTTCTGTGTTTTCCAGCATGACCAAACGATCATCCCCAAGACTAATCATAACGGTTTTGCTTGGCACAAATGCAAAAAGAAACACAAAAACACTATCATAACAGAATTATGAAAGTGTGGAAAACACAAAACAGAAATAAAAAGGATAAATTCATTGGGTTGCCTCCCAACAAGCGCTTTCGTTTAACGCCCTTAGCTAGGCGAAAGTGATGGAATCACGTATAGTCATCTTTGGTGCTCAATCCATAGGTAGCCCTCCTCATAGATTCATAAGGCAATCTTATTTTGTTTCTAGGAAAGTGCTCCATGCCCTTCTTTAAAGGAAATTGAAATCTAATATTCCCTTCCTTCATATCGATGATAGCACCAATAGTCCTTAGGAAAGGTCTACCAAGAATAATGGGACATGAAGGATTGCGATCTATGTCAAGTACAATGAAATCCACGGGTACATAGTTCTTATTTGCAACAATAAGAACATCATCGATCCTTCCCATGGGTTTCTTGACAGTAGAATTCGCAAGATGCAAATTAAGAGAACACTCTTCAATCTCATGAAAACTAAGAATATCACATAAAGACTTTGGAATCGCGGAAACACTGGCACCCAAATCACACAAAGCATTGCACTCATAGTTTTTGATCTTGATTTTGATAGTAGGTTCCCACTCATCATGAAGTTTTCTAGGTATAGAGACTTATAGTTCGAGCTTCTCTTCAAGAGATTTCATCATAGCATCTACGATATGCACGGTAAAGGCTTTGCTTTGGCTATAAGCATGTGGAGAGTTTGCAATGGATTGCTTCAAAGAAATGCATTCAAACAAGGAGCAATTATCATAATTGAATTTCTTGAAATCCAAAGTGGGAGTTTCATTACTACTCAAAATTTTGACTTCTTCTACTCCACTCTCCACACCTTTATCATCAAGATAGGTGGACTCCGAATCATTGGGGCGTTTTTCAACCAAAGTGGATTCATATCCAGCCCCTCCATAAGTAGGTTTGACACGCGAAAACAAAGATTCAAGAGGAGACACACCAAGCACTTTAAGATCTTCGTGATTTGCATCACTAGAACGCACCCTTTTAAACCATTCATGTCTAGCGTGAATTTGGGCAGTTCTTTCTTTGCTCTCATTCATGGAGATACGCATAGCTTTCAAAGTTTCATCCAAGTTGACCTTGGGAGGAGCGCATCTAACTTTCAAAGCATCAATATCACAAGACATCCTATCAACGATTTTAGCCAAATCGTCTATTTTGAGTAGTTTTTCCTATATGGACGCATTGAAAATCTTTTGAGAGTTGATGAACTCTTTGATATTACTCTCTAAATCAGAGGGTAATTTGTTGTGATTTCCATAAGTGTTGTTGTAGGAATTGTCATAATTGTTAGAGGAGTTACTAGGAAAAGGCCTAGGAACATAGTTTCCTCTAAAAGCATTATTATTGCCAAAATTGTTCGTACCAACAAAATTCACGTCCAAACTAGCGTTGCTACTCTCAATCAAGGAAGATAGTGGCATGTCATTAGGATCTACGGTAGCGTTTCTACTAGCAACCAAATTCATCAACTCGTCCATATTAGCACTAAGCGAGTTAATCTCTTCTATAGCGTGCACCTTTTTGCTAGCAGGCGACATTTCAGTGTGCCACTGAGAGTAGTTGGTCATGATATTGTCTAGGAGTTTTGTAGCGTCTCCTAACGTGATTTCCATGAACGTTCCACCTGAGGCGGAGTCCAAGATATTACGAGAAGCGAAATTCAAGCCAGCGTAAAAGATTTGTATAATCATCCACAAATTCAAGCCATGAGCGGGACAATCTCTAATCACAAGCTTCATCCTCTCCCAAGATTGTGCAACGTGTTCATGATCAAGTTGCTTGAAATTCATGATATCGTTACGTAAGGAGATGATCTTAGCCGGCGGAAAATACTTGGATATGCAAGCATCTTTGCACTTATCCCAAGAATCGATACTATTTTTAGGCAAAGAAGAAAACCAAGTTTTTGCGCGATCTCGCAATGAGAAAGGAAAAAGTTTCAACTTAATCACGTCATTATCCACATCTCTTTTCTTTTGCTTATCACAAAGCTCAATGAAGGTATTGAGATGGGATGCGGCATCTTCACTAGGAAGGCCAGAGAATTTCTCTTTCATAACAAGATTCAGCAAAGCTGCATTGATTTCATACGATTCCGCACTAGTGGCGGGAGCAATCGGAGTACTAATAAAATCATTATTATTAGTGCTCGAGAAGTCGCAAAGTTTGGTGTTTTCAGCCATGATGACTTCAACAAACAAACAAGCACACAAGCAAGCAAGAAAACCGGCAAAGGGAAACGGCAAAGGCAAAAGAAAACGGCGAAGGAGAAAGGCAAATGAAAATGGCAAATGTGAAGTGGGGGAGAGGAAAACGAGAGGCAACTGGCAACCAAAGTAAATGCAAGAGAAGAGTTTGAGAGACTTACTGGGATAGATCTTGATTTCTCCTCCCCGGCAACGGTGCCAGAAATACTTCTGATGTCAGCTGTGCTTCACTTGCAACGGCGCCAAGAATAGTCGTGTGGACGACACCAGGAATCCTTCAGCTGCGGCTACGACTTAAGGGACTTGCTAGGAAAATATGCAAAGGATTTCCCCCGAGGCCTTGGAGCCTTGCGTTGGTGTTCCCTCGAAGCGAAAAGGGTGATGTAGCACAACGGTGGTAAGTATTTCCCTCAGTTTGAGAACCAAGGTATCAATCCGGTGGAGGAGTATCACAAGATCCTGCACAAACACAAAAGCTTGCTCCCAACGCTATGAAGGGGTTGTCAATCCCTTATAGATTGTTTGCCAAGTGAGAACTGAAAGCAACAAAGTAACAAAGCAAAGTAAAAGCGGAGATGTAAACGATGGATGTGAATAGACCCGGGGGCCGTAGTGTTTACTAGTGGCTTCTCTCATGAAAGCAAGTAGACGGTGGGTGAACAAATTACCGTCGAGCAATTGATAGAACCGCGCAAAGTCATGACGATATCTATGCAATGATTATTTCTATAGGCATCACGTCCAAAACAAGTAGACCGATACTGTCTGCATCTACTACTATTACTCCACACGTTGACCGCTATCCAACATGCATCTAGTGTATTAAGTCCAGAAGAACAGAGTAACGCCTTAAGCAAGATGACATGATGTAGAGGGATAATCTCAAACCAATGATAAAAACCCCATCTTTTTACCCTTGATGGCAACTACTTGATGTGTGCCTTGCTGCCCCTACTGTCAATGGGAAAGGTCACCACATGGCAGAACCCAAAACCAAGAACTTCTCCCATTGCAAGAATCATAGATATAGTTGGCCAAACAAAACCCAAGACTCGGAGAGACTTAAAAGGATATCAAATCATGCATATAATAAATCAGCAAAGACTCAAATATATATCATAGATAATCTGATCACAAATGCACAATTCATCGGATCTCGACAAACACACCGCCAAAGAAGATTACATAGGATAGATCTCCATGAAGATCATGGAGAACTTTGTATTGAAGATCCAAGAGAGAGAAGAAGCCATCTAGCTACTAACTACGGACCCGTAAGTCTGAAGTGAACTACGCACGAGTCATTGGAGGGGCGATGATGATGATGAAGAAGCCCTCCAACTCCAAAGTCCCCTCTGGCAGGGTGCCGGGAAGGGTCTCCAGATGAGATCTCGCGGAAACGGAAGCTTGCGGCGGCGGAAAAGTATTTTCGAGGCTCCCCTGATTTTTTGCGGAATATTTGGGAATTTATAGGCCAAAGATCTAGGTCACGGGGCGGCCAGGGAGGCCACAAGCCTGCCCACCGCTGCCTCCCCTGGTGGCGGAGTGGGGCTTGTGGGATCCCTGGAGCCCACCTGGCTTGGCCCAAAGGCCCCCTGATCTTCTTCCGTTTGGGAAAAAATCATTTCGGGGTTTTTCTTCCGTTTGGACTCCGTTCCAAAATCAGATCTGAAAAGAGTCAAAAACACGGAAAAAACAGGAACTGGCACTGAATTAATAAGTTAGTCCCAAAAAAGATATAAAAGGTACATCAAACAACCAAAGAAGACAAGATAACTACGTGAAACCATCAAAAAATATAGATACGTTTGAGACGTATCAGTCTACATAAAACATATTACTAAAAAACCCAAAAATAGTGCTTCCATTTATGTTTTTCTATTTTATTTTTATTTTTATTATATTTCTATCACTATTTAATCCTTGCAAGTAACGAGTTCAAGGGGCTTGACAACCCTCTTGCCCATGTTGGGTGCAAGTGTTTGCTCTTGTGTGTGTAGGTGCTGACGACGGGAGTTCGTGTGATTCTCCTATTGGTTCGATAACCTTGATTCTCACCGAGGGAAATACTTATCTCTACTATGTTGCATCTCCTCTTCTCTTTGGGGAAAATCCCAATGCAGTTTACAAGTAGAAGAAGAATTTTTGGCGCCGTTGTCGGGGAAACATCATCAAATTCTTATCAGGTTCCTTCACACAAATTATCATTCACTTGTTCTAATTTTTATTTTCCTTTATATTTTGTTGCCAAGAAAATATCAGAAATACAAAAATATTTATCTTTGGTAGTTTGGTCGTTAGCTAGTTTACTTGCTTCGTCACTATGTCTCAACATAATATCAAGTTGTGTGACTTCTCGAATACTAATAACAATGATTTTATTTGTACTCCTATACTACCGCCACTACCGTGGAGTTTTATGATATTAATGCTGCATTACTTAATTGTATTATGAAATAATAATTTTTCGCAAGTCCTAATGAGCATCTCACTTCGCATCTCAATACTTTTGTCAAATGAAGTGGTATGCAAAATAAAAAAGATATGGCTAATGATTAGTCAAATTGAAATTATTTCCATTTTTACTAAGAGATAAAGCTAAAGCTTGGTTTTCATCTTTACCTCGTAATAGTATTGGAACATGGGATGAGTGTAAAGATGCTTTTATTGCCAAGTATTTTCCTCATGCTAAGATTATTTCTCTTCGTAATCAAATTATGAACTTTAAACAACATGATCAATAACATGTCGCATAAGCATGGGAGATAATGAAATTGATGATTAGGAATTATTCCACGCATAATGTCCGGATTGTAGCAAGACACAAAATAAGTGAGTAATAGCATAAAAAAACACGAGAATATGCTAAACTACGAGTTTTGATGAGTTCCCTGTAATCGGAACCCTTGATTTCCCGAACGTTCGAATCGTCCGGGACCCAAAATCAGTGAGTAATAATATAGAATACTAGCTAGAATAGGCCAAAGCTGTGAGTTTTGACAAGTTCACTGTAACCGTACCCCGGGGTTCCTCGAACGTTCGAATCGCGTGAGACCCAAAATCAGTGAGTAATAGTATAGAAAACTGGCCAGAATATGCAAAAGATGTGATTTTTGACAATGTCCGTGTAACAAGACCCCGAGGTTCCCTGGGCGTTCGAATCGCAACGGTACCCAAAATCAGTGAGTAATAGTATAGAAAACTGTCGTGAATATGCCAAATCTATGAGTTTTGGCGATGTCCCCGTAGGCAGACCACAGAGTTCCCCGGTCATTCGGATCATAGTGGGACCCAAAATCAGTGAGTAATAGTATGGAAAATTGACCAGAATAGGTCAAAACAATGGGGTTTGAGTTCCCCGAACGTTCGGATCGCCCGAGACCCAAAATCAATGAGTACTAGTATCTAAAATGTGCCAGAATAGACCAAATCTATGATTTTTGGTGAGTTCCCTGTAAGCGGAACCCGGAGTTCCGCGGACGTTCGGATCGCAACGGGACCTAGAGTGAGTGAGTAATAGTATAGAAAACTGGCTAGAATGTGCCAAATCTATGCGTTTTGATGAGGTCCCCGTATTCGAACCCCGGGGTCCCCGTATTCGGACCTCGGAGTTCCCTGCATGTTCGAATCGTAGCGAGACCCAAAATCAGTGAGTAATAGAATAAATAACTGGCCACAATATGCCAAATCTACGAGTTTGGACGAGTACCCCGTAATCAAACCCAAGGGTTCCCCGAATGTTCGGATCGCAACGGTACACAAAATTAGTGAGTAATAGCATATAAAACTGGCCAGAAAAGGTCGAATCTGTTTGTTTTGACGTGTTCCTCCTAAGTGGACCCCGGGTTCCCCAAACGTTCGGATCGCCCCACAAGAAAAAAAATCAGTGAGTAGTATTGAATAATGCTACGGAGACAAAAATCTTCCATCCTCTCTTGAGCTTGCGTTGTTTTTTCCCTTGAAGAGGAAAGGGCGATGCAGCACAGGAGCAGTAAGTGTTTCCCTCAGTTTGAGAACCAAGTTATCAATCTAGTAGGAGAATCTCGTTAAGTCCAGAGTACCTGCACAAACACAAAAGAGCTTGCACCCAATGCTATAAAGGGGTTGTCAATCCCTTCAAGATTGATTGCAAAGTGAGATCTGAAGGCGGAAAGTGCAACGAAGTAAAAGTGTAAGGCTGAAAATATGATGTGAAGTAGACCAAGCGGTCATAGTGTTCACTAGAGGCTTCTCTGAAACTAGCAAATATTATGGTGGGTGAACAAATTACTGTCGAGCAATTGATAGAACCACACAAAGTCATGACGATATCTAAGGCAATGATCATACATATAGGCATCACCTTCGAGACAAGTAGACCGATAATTTCTGCATCTACTACCATTACTCCACACATCGACCGCTATCCAGCGTGCATCTAGTGTATTATGTTCATGATGAACAGAGTAACGCCTTAAGCAAGATGTCCTGATGTAGAGGGATAAACTCAAACCAATGATGAAAACCCTATCTTTTTACCCTTGATGGCAACAACATGATGCGTGCCTCGCTACCCCTTCTGTCACTAGATGAGGTCGCCGTATGGTATGAACCCAAAACCAAGCACTTCTCCCATTGCAAGAGTCATAGATCAAGCTGGCCAAACAAAACCGACAACTCGAAGAGAATTACAAGGATATGAAATCATGCATAAGAGAGATCATAAGAAACTCAAATAAGATTCATAGATAATCTGATCATAAATCCACAATTCATCGGATCTCGACAAACACACCGCAAAAGAAGATTAGATCGGATAGATCTCCATGAAGATCATGGAGAACTTTGTATTGAAGATCCAAGAGAGAGAAGAAGCCATCTAGCTACTAGCTATGGACCCGTAGGTCTATGGTGAACTACTCACGCATCATCGGAGAGGTCACGGTGTTGATGAAGAAGCCTTCCGTATCCGACTCCCCCTCCGGCAGGGCACGAGAACGTGCCCATATGGGATCTTGCGGAGACAGAAGCTTGCGGCGGCGGAAAAGTACTTTCAATGATCTCCTGATTTTTTCTGGAATTATTGGGAATATATAGGCGAAAGACCTAGGGCAGAGGTGGCCCAGGGAGCCCACAAGCCTGGGAAGCGCGGCCCCCTGGCCGTGGCTATTTGGCTTGTGGGGTCCCTGGTGGCCCCCTGCCTTGGTTCTCAAGTTCCCCGATCTTCTTCTGTTTCGGAAAAAAATCTTTTTGGAAGTTTCGTTCCATTTGGACTCCGTTTAAAATCCTCCTCTGAAAGGGGTCAAAAACACGGAAAAAACAGGAATTGGCACTTGGCACTGAGTTAATAAGTTAGTCCCAAAAAAGATATAAAAGGCATACAAAACATCCAAAGTTTGACGGGAAAATAGCATGAAACCATCAAAAATTATAGATACGTTGGAGACGTATCAAATACTGGCAATAACATGCAAGAACTATGAGTTTTGACGAGTTCCCCATAACCAGACCTCAGAGTTCCCCGAATGTTCGGATCGTAGTGGGACCCAAAATCATTGAGTAAGAAAGCTTGCCAGAATAGGCCAAAGTTTTTAGTTTTGACGAGTACCCCGTACCCGTACCGCGGGGACCTCCGAACGTTTGGATCATAGCGGGACCCAAAATTAGTGAGTAATAGCATTGAAAACATGCCAACATAGGCCAAACTGCGAGTTTTGATGAGTTCCTTGTAACCGGAACATGTAGTTCCCCGAACCTTTGGATCAACGTGGGACCCAAAATCAGTGAGTAATAGTATTGAATACTGGTCAAAACAGGCCAACGCTGTGAGTTTTGACTAGTTCCCCATAACTGGATGTCGGGGTTCCACGGACCTCCGGGTAGCCCAGGGACTCAAAATCGGTGAGTAGTAGTATAGAAAATTGGCCAAAATAGGGCAAATCTATGAGTTTTGGAAAGGTCCCCGTAGTCGGACCCTAGTGTACCCCGAACGTTCAGATTGCAGTGGGACCCAAAGTTAGTGAGAAATAGTGTAGTAAACTAGCCAGAATAGGCCCAATGTGTGAGTTTTGGCGAGTACCCTGTAACCGGACCCCGGGGTCCTCTTGACATTCGTATCATAGTGGGACCCAAAATTAGTGAGTAATAGTATAGAAAACTATACATAATAGGACAAAGCTGTGAGTTTTATCGAGCTCCCCGTAACCGAACCCCGGGGTTCCCCAGACGTTCGGATCCTAGTGGGACCCAAAATATGTGAGTTATCGTATAGAAAACATGCCAAAATAGGGCAAAACTATGAGTTCTAACGAGTTCCTCGTAATCAGACCCCGGGGTTAGCTGAACGTTCTGATCGCACCGGGACCCAAAATAAGTGAGTAATAGTATATAAAACCGGCCATAATAGGCCAAATTTGGGAGTTTCGGCAAGGTACACGTAGAGGGACTATAGAGTTCCCCGGACGTTCGGATGGAAGCGAGACCCAAAATGAGTGAGTAACAATATACAAAACAAGCCAAAATAGGCAAAATATGTGAGTATTGATGAGTTCCTCGTAACCGTATCCCACGGTTCCTCGAATGTTTGAAATGGAGCGAGACTGAAAATCAGTGAGTAATAACAAATAAAATTGGTTAGAATAGACCAAATTTGCGAGTTTTGATGATTTCCCCATAACCGGACCCAGGGGTTCCCAGACGTTTGGATCACAGCGGGACTCAAAATCAGTGAGTAATAGTATAGAAAACTGGCGAGCATAGGCCAAATATGTGTGTTTTAACGAGAACCACGTAATCGGACCCCGAGGTCCCCCGAACGTTCAGATTTTGGCGGGACCAAAATTTGTGAGTAATAGCATAGAAAACAAGCCAACATAGGCCAAATTGCGAGTTTTATGAGTTCCCCGTAACCGGAACATGTCATTCGACGAACGTTCGGATTGAACTCGGACCCAAAATCACTAAGTAATAGTATTGAATACTGGCTAGAACAGGCCAAAGCTGTGAGTTTTGACAAGTTCCCCGTAACCGAACCCCGGGTTTCCACAGACGTCTGGGTCACCGAGGGACTCAAAACCGGTGAGTAATAGTATAGAAAACAGGCCACAATATGCCAAATCTATGAGTTTTGGCGAGGTCCTAGTAGGCGGACCCCCGAGTTCCCCGGACATCCGAATCACACTAGGACCCAAAATCAGTGAGTAATAGTATAGAAAACTGGCCATAATAGGCCAAATCTGTGAGTTTTGACGAGTACCCCATAACCACACCCCGGGGTCCCCCTAACGTTCGTATCATAGTGGGACCCAAAATTAGTGAGTAATAGCATAGAAAACTGTCTAAAATAGGCCAAACTGCGGGTTTTGATGAGTTCCCCGTACTCGGAACCCGTGGTTTCCCGAACGTTCGGATCACCCCAAGTCCCAAAATGAGTGAGTAATATTATTGAATACTAGCAAGAATAGGCCAAAGCTGTGAGTTTTGATGAGTTCCCCATAACCATACCCCCGGGTTCCCCGAACTTCCGAATCGCGGCGAGACCGAAAATCAGTGAGTAATAATATAGAAAATTGGCCAAAAAATGCAAAAGCTCTGAGTTTTGACGAGTTCTCCGTAATAGGACCATGCGGTTCCCTCGAGACTTGAGTCGCAGCGGGACCCAAAATCAGTGAGTAATAGTATAGAAAACTCGCCAGAATAGGCCAAATCTATGAGTTATAGCGAGGTCCCTATAGGCAGACCCCGGAGTTCGCCGAACGTTTGGATCGCCCCAGGACCCAAAATCAATTAATAATAGTATATAAAACTGGTTAGAATACACCAAATCTATGAGTTTTAGCGAGGTTCCTGTAAGCGGACCACGGAGTTCCCCGGAAATTTGGATTGCTGCAGGACCTAAAGTCAGTGAGTAATAGTATAGAAAAGTGGCGAGAATAAGCCAAATCTAGGAGTTCTGACGAGGTCCCCGTATTCGGACCCGGGGTTCCCCACACCTCGGGATCACACCCAAAATCAGTGAGTATTTGTATAAAAAACTTGCCAGAACAGGTCAAAGCTTTGAATTTTGACGAGTACCCTATAACCACACCCAATGGTTCCCCGAACGTTCGGATCAGAGCGGGACCCAAAATGGGTGAGTAAGAAAAGAGGCCAAATCTGCGTGTTTTGACAAGTTCCCTGTAACCGTACCCCGGGGTTCCCCGAATGTTCGAATCACAGAGAGACCTAAAATTAGTGAGTAATAGTATAGAAAACTGCCATGAGTAGGCCAACGCTGTGAGTTTTGACGAGGTCCCCGTAACTAGAAGCTCGCCATCACCGCCATCTTTGCCCACGGCCACCACACCTCGCCGTCGAGTTCGCCACATCCCGGCCACCCCGTGCCTTTGGACCATGTCCACGACCCACCTGGTGAGCTCCTCTACTGGTTCCTCTTATTTTCCCTTTCGATCCGTGCGTGTAGTCACCGTAATCGAGCTCGCCCAACCCCATGTAAGTGTACGTGTACGCGTATGTGCGCGCGTGCGGCTGCTGCTCTTGTGTTGTTGTTGTTGCTGCTGCTGTTGTTGTACACGTGCGCCGATGTGCGCGCATCCTCGCTCACCTACTCCTGGCCTTGCCCCTGTGCCTTTCCACGCTTGCGCTCCCGTCCTCTGCTCTGTGCCGCTGCTGCTAGCGCTACTGCAGCTGTCGCTGCCTACTACTGCTTCGTTCCGTGCTGCTGCTCGCTGCTCTGCTGCCTCCTTCCACGTGCTGCTACGTTGCTTCTACATCGCTGCTACCACCTACGTGCAGCTGTGTGCTGTTGTTGCCGGCCGACCGAGCTGTGGTAGTGTGCATGTGCGTGTGGACACCCAGTCGTGGCCTGGACACTTCCACGAGGGCCGGCCCTTGATTAGATTAGGAGCTAACCCCCCTCTAATAATGTTTCCTTAGTGCTACACTATGTCATGTGGGCCCTATTTTAGTTAAAAGCCCTATGAAAAGATTGTGTCAATGACAACTAGGCCCAACCTGCTGATTTAACTAGGTAAAAAAATTGTGCAATATTATTCCTTGACATGTGGGTCCTTTGGCTGTGTTGACGAGTCAAACATTTACTAGTCAACTGGTGACTATGCATGCTGAGTGGACCACCTGGTCCTACTGTCATACACTATGGTTAGGACCACACTAGGTGACAAAAGTATTCTGGTTATTTTTCGAATTAATTTGAATTTCAAAATATTGTTAAATATTTGATAAATCATATAAAATAAACCGCAAGTCAGATAAAAATATTATATATATGAAAATTGCTAAAAAAAATCGAACGAGTCCGAATACGCTACCCGTTCATGTGTCACATGCCTCTAGCATTACGAACATGGATATTTTGCATTAGGATCGTTTGTGCGGTAATAGCCAAAGACCCGGGAAATATGGTGAGATATTTTCCCACTTTGTGTGTAACATTTAGTACCGCGTTAGCTCATGCCTAGCACTGCCTATAGCCATGTCATGCTTGGTGATGCATTTGATTGCTCTGTTATTTATTGTGTTTCCCCTATGTTGCTTCCTTTCCGGTAGACCCTAGAGACCGATGATGATCCGGTGATCGGCTACTTCCTGGTCGAGGATCCGTTTTTGTCTACAGAGCAACGAGGCAAGCAAACCCCCCTTGATCATCCCTATATCGCCTATTTCTTTCTCCCTCATGCTTGCATTAGAACTTTGCTACTGTTGTAGATAGCTCCTATATCTGATGGATAGCCTATTTTTGATGAACTGCTACATTGTTCTACTGCACCTTAAAACTGTTTAGTATATGTGGATCAGTCATCCCCTTTGCCCCCTTAGTCCAGTTGCCCCCGCTTTATCATCAAGTGTCGATCCCTGATCGACGAGCTAAGACCCGACACAGCACTCACAACCCCTTAGTTGTACAATGTTGTAGAGCTACTATCGAGTACCGAGGGTGACACCTCGTTACGTACTCCGATGTTAGCATTGTAGTGTAGTTGACCGGCGGTGGTTCTCGGAGGGTGATTCCTCGTTCACCACTTCCGATAACGACTATGTCGTACAACCCTCAAGCGTGGCCCATCGAGGGTGATTCCTCCCTGGCCACCTCGACGGTCACATCATTCGGAATCCAACGAGGGTGATACCTCGGATCCCCCTAATGATTACAACCACACAGTTACTTGACTGTGTTACTGGAAACATTGATGAATAAATGTTAGGTGGGTGGATTCCCGCGTGGATGTGTTGATGAGTTAATTAAAATGTTAATGGATTTGGGTATTTGATCTGGGTTGGTCGAGGACCTTATTCGCACTAACCGTCTACGCGGGAGAAGTTATGGGTACTCGACGTCGTGGTATTAGCCGAATCTCTTCAGATGTCAGCAATGGAGCAGCGCGCGCCCGAGTGGTCTGGATTATCACTGTTCTTGTATAAGAGGTGCCGGGACTGACATCGGCCGCCCTCGCATCATGCAGGAGTGCAAACGGTGATGGGCCCATGACCCCTGCGTGCTTAGGATTTAGACCGACGGGCTGGCCTCTCTGTTGAGTCTAGGTGGGGGTGCGACGTGTCGATGTTCCGAGGCCGGGCATGACCCAGGAAAGTGTGCCCGACCAGAGTTTATCGAGCGTGACAGGGAATATGTGGTGCACCCATGCAGGGAAGAACTTATTTATTCGTATAGCCGTGTCCACGGTTACAGGACGACTTGGAGTTGTGCCCCGATCTTATACAACTACAACTGTTACTTAACTGGAATGTTTGCCCCGGGATTGCTTCCTCACAGGGAGTCAAGGAAAAATCTTTGTGCGTGACTTTAATTAATATTGCTACAACAATATGACTATTAATTGTGTTACCTGTTCTACTCTCGTCTATTGCTGCAAGACCCCCTGAAGATGCTAGTCTTCTATAGGACTAGGCCTTCTCTCTCTATTCTCGCATTGCTGCAGTCAGTCCACATATAACCCCATTCCTTTGATACTGATGCATACTTAGCATAGTTTTGATGTCAGTCTTTTGAGGACTTTGGATGAGTACTCACCGTTGCTTTGCTCCCCCTTTTCCCCTTGATCCGTGATGTCCCACAAGCGTATGGGATCGCAACAGTTTTCGAGGGTAGAGTATTCAACCGAAATTTATTGATTCGACTGAAGGGGAAGCGAAAGAATATTCTCAAGTATTAACAGTTGAGTTGTCAATTCAACCACACCTGAAAGATTAGTGTCTACAAGCAAAGTATCAGTAGCAAGGTAGTATGATAGCAACGGTGCCAAAAAAGCCTTGGTTGACGGGATTGTCAGTACCGCTTACCAAGCCTCAGCAACAGCGCCAACAAAGTCTTGCAACAAGTAACAACAGGGTAGCAAGGAACAGTAATAGCAGCAGCAGCAAAGTAACAAGTAACAGCAGTAACAACAACATCAAAGTGACAGCAGCAAAGTGGCCCAATCCCTCTAGTAGCAAGGGACAAGCCTAGGCAAAGTAACGTAGCGAGAACCAGTAGTAAAAGACTTGTAGGCAGTGGATCGGTGATGGATGAGTGTGACATATGTGGTTCATCATGTAACAGCTATAACACGGAGAGATATGTGGCTAGCTCTAGTTCATCAATCTAATGTAGGCATGTATTCCGTATGTAGTCATACGTGCTTAGGGAAAAGAAATTGCATGACATCTATTGTCCATCCCTCCCATGGCAGCGGGGTCCTAATGGAAACTACGGGATATTAAGGTTCTCCTTTTAATAAAGAACCGGACCAACGCATTAACACGCGGTGAATACATGAACTCCTCATACTATGGTCATCTCCGGGAGTGGTTCCGGCTATTGTCACTCCGGGGTTGCCGGGTCATAACACATAGTAGGTGACTACAACTTGCAAGATAGGATCTAAAACACACATATATTGGTGACAACATAATAGGTTTAGATCTGAAATCATGGCACTCGGGCCCTAGTGACAAGCATTAAGCATAGCCAAGTAGCAACACCAATCTAGAACATAGTGGATACTAGGGATCAATCCCCGTCAAGAACTAACTCGATTACATGATAGATCTCATCCAACTCATCACCGTCCAGCAAGCCTACAATGAGATTACTCACAAACGATGAAGAGCATCATGGAATTGTCGATGGAGAAAGGTTGATGATGACGATGGCGACGATTTCCCCTCTGCGGAGCCCGAAACGGACTCCAGATCTGCCCTCCAGATGAAGAACAGGATGTGGCGGCACCTCCGTATCGCAAAACGCGATGAAACCTTTTTCTCTGATTTTTTTTCCAGGCGAAACGGAAGATATAGAGCTGAGATTGGGGGTGGTGGTGCCACGTGGGCCCCACAAGCCCTCACGGCGCGACCATAGGGGGTGGCCGCGGCCTGTGGGCTTGTGGCCCACTGGCACGCCCCCTCTCGTGGATATTTGCGCAGGTATTTTTCTTTTATTCCAGAAAAAATCTCCGTAAATTTTTAGGACGTTCCGAGAACTTTCATTTCTGCACAAAAACAACACCATGGCAATTCTGCTGAAAACAACGTCAGTTCGGGTTATTTCCATTCAAATCATGCAAGTTAGAGTCCAAAACAAGGGCAAAAGAGTTCGTAAAAGTAGATACGACGGAGACGTATCAACTCCCCAAGCTTAAAGCCTTGCTTGTCCTCAAGCAACTCAGTTGACAAACTGAAAGAGACAAAAGAAAAACTTTGACGAACTGTGTTTGATCTTGTTGTTGCAACTATGTCTAACTCACAACCAGAATTTCAGCAACATCACAAGCATACCACAAAAGCAAATGACATCTAGGTCTCACGGTAAACTCATATCAATGGCATAATCAACTAGCGAGCAAATAATAATAAGCCTCAAGTGTCAACACTTCAATCAAAACAACATGAAGCAGTACGAATAGATGGTATCTCGCTAGCTCTTTCTGAGACCGCAAAACATAAATGCAGAGCACCTTAAAAGACCAAGGGCTGACTAAACATTGTAATTCATGGCAATGAAGATCCAATCATAGTCACACTCAACATAGTTAAAAGCAAAGCATAAAAATGACAGAGGTGCTCTCCAATTGGTGCTTGTTGTAAGAGGAGGATGACTCAACAGGAACATAAATAGACAGGCCCTTCGCAGAGGGAAGCAGTGATTTGCAGAGGTGCCAGAGCTCAAGCTTTGAAAACAGAGATAATAATTTTGGGTGGCATGCTTTCATTGTCAACGCAATGACTAAGAGTTCTCAATATCTTCCACGCTACACATGCTATAGGCGGTTCCCAAACAGAAAAGTAAAGTTTTGACTCCCCCACCACCAATCAATCACACTCCACGGCTAGCAGAGTCCTCGGGTACCGTCCAAACCAACATCAATCCTGGGGGAGTTTTGTTTGCAATTATCTTTTCGATTTGAGCATGGAACTGGGAATTCCAATTACCGACCCCTTTCTCGTGAATGATAGTGAATAAACACATATCGAGGATAACACGCCTAGCATGGAAGATACCAATAGCCCCCTGTCACCACATGAGCGGTTCGGGCATGCAAAACAGATTATTTCTTGAAGGTTTAGAGAATGGCACATGCAAATTTACTTGGAATGGCAGGTAGATACCGTACATAGGTAGGTATGGTGGACTCATATGGCGCAACTTTGGGTTTATGGGAGTGGATGCACAAGAAGTATTCCCGCTTAGTACAAGTGAAGGCTAGCAAAAGACTGGGAAGCGACCAACTAGAGAGCGACAACAGTCATCAAAATGCATTGAGATTAACTAACATTGAGTCCAAGCATGAGTAGGACATAAATCACCATGAACATGAATATCATAGAGGCTATGTTGATTTTGTTTCAACTACATGCGTGAACATGCGCCAAGTCAAGCCACTTGAAACATTCAAAGGAGGATACCATCCTATCATACTACATCATAGTCATCTCAACATTCATGTGGGCATCCAAGACAAACCATTATAAGCTCCTAGCTAAGTAAGCATGGCATAAGAAACTATGATCTCTAAGTTGTCATTGCAAACATGTTTATCTCACAACAAAGCTGAACTAGAATAGTGAGCTAGTCATATTTACAAAACCAAAATAGATCGAGTTCATACCAGCTTTCCAGGCTCAGTCACTTCATCATATATCGTCATTATTGCCTTTCACTTGCACGACCGAACGATGTGAACAATAATAAGCGTGCTCGTGCATTGGACTAAAGCTGGAATCTGCAGGCAGACACAAAGGAGAAGACAAAGTAATATGGCTCTTTGAAAGCTAAACAGGTATGCATGCAAGAGCCACTAAACATTGTAACCAATATCTTCTACCTGGACCCAAAGAAAAAGAAAACTATCTACACGGGAAAGCTCCCAACAAGCAAAAGAAGAAAAAGAAAATCTTTTTGGGTTTTCTCAAACTAGACAGACACACGAAAAGAAAACGAGAAAAAGAAAATAAAACTACCATGGATGATACAGTGGCAAAGTGTGAACACCGACTAACAAAGTGAAAGCATAAGCAAGAATGTAAAGTCGGTGAGGACACGTACTCCCCCAAGCTTAGGCTTTTGGCCTAACTTGGTCTACTCCCAAGGAGGGAATTAACCAGCTCGTGGGTACTCCGGAGTGGACTATGGATGCCACTGCTGTGTGAGCTCCTCTGGCTCCCACTGATAAACTGGCGTCTGGTACTCGACTGACGGCTTGGGCACGGGCACCTGTGGTTGGGCCAAGCCCCAATATTCATAGATGTCCGAGGGCATAATAGTGTATCTACCTGCATGAAGATTGAACAAAGAAGGAGCAGGCAAAGTAATAGTCTCACGAGTACCCTGACTAAATACCAGGTTACAAATCATCCTTCCACCTATATCTCTATCAAGAAAGTCATGGCGAACCAAGCTATCGTAATCTAGATATCTCTCAGGAAGAAGCATCTCTTCTTCCTCCTCCAGTCTAATGGGTATCTCAAAGTGGCTGGCAAGACGGGTAGCATAGATACCCCCATAGACAACACCTTTAGAACGGTTAAGGTTCAACCGTTGAGCTACTATGGCGCCCAAGCTATAAGTTTTATCGTTGTAAAGGGCTTCGCGCAAGACCGCAAGATCTGGGGAACTAAGTGACCCAGCTTTCCCACGGCCAATCAAATATTTTCCCACGAATAGTGATAAGTACCGAAGCACGGGAAAATGAATGCTAGCAGCTCTAGCACAAGACACTCCTCTCTCCTCTCCTACAGCAATTATACCGATAAAAGCTTCCAAGTCTCGTGGACGAGGTTCATGAATATCTCCAACATAAGGTAATTTGCAAACATTGCAAAAATCCTGGAGTGACATGCGCTGGGGGACATCATAAAGTTTAAACTCAACCATAGGAGGATTCTTAATCGGATAGAAGTTAAAGCTTTGTACGAATATATTAGTGAGGAGGAGGTATTGCGGACACTTATCTTCAACGAAGGCGGTGAGGCCTGCGTTTTCCACCAAGTGATAAAAGTCCTCATAAATTCCAGGGGCGCGTAAGAACACGTCGCTTGGCCATTCGCACGCTCGAACTTATGCGACTCGAGGGACCTGATACTTGGGCTTCTTCTCACTCCCATCATCCTTGGGGTCACAGCTTGAGGAGCCTCTCACGAACCTCCTCATCTTTTCCCTTTTCTATCTCTGAAAAATTCTGAAATTTTTAGTGAATCTAAGGAAAAGTGAATAAGGCTCAACGAAACTCGTAGCAACTACTCCCACAAGTGCCTAGAGACCATATTACGCATCAAAACTACTTGGGACCAGCTAGAATCTGCATGCAAAGCTCAAGAACATGGTCATCAAGGCAGCAAAAATACGTGGAGTATAAGGCACTAGAGAAAAAACTAATTGGACCAATGGAGGAGTCACTTACCAAGGAGTAATTTCCCCAAAACAGTTCGGAGAACGGTGATGTGAGGAAAGAGATCGAAAATCCCAGCAAGAGGAGCAAGAACACGGGTTTGAGCTGCGAAACGATTTTTTCTAGAGGTAGGAGAAGCGGATGAGAGCAAGAATGAGTGGAGGGGGTCCCTGTTGGCCCCACAAGCTTGGGTGGCGCGGCCAGGGGGGTGCGCGCGCCCCTAGGGCTTGTGGCCCACTGGTGTGGCCCCCAGACAGACTCTTTGTCCCAGTATTTTTCAAATATTCCAGAAAAAATCATACTAGATTTTCACAGCGTTCGCAGAACTTTTATTTTCGGGGTACTTTTCCACCGGACGCTAAGACAAAAACAGGGAAAACTAAACTAAATCTATCATATTTCTTCTAAGCAACCTAAAGTGAAAGCTTGGAACAGAGGTTTGTGACTCCTCGATTCATCCATCTCACAAAACTGGCTAGAATGGACTAAATCTGCGAGTTTTGATGATGTTCAATTAACTGGAGCCCAAAGTTCGCGGAACGTTCGGATCACCCTGGGAACCAAAATCACAGATAGTAATAGCATACAAAACTGGACAGAATGGACCAAATTTGCGAGTTTTGAAGAGGTCCCCGTAACCGGAAACCAGAGTTCCCCGAACGTTTGTAGCGCCCAAGGACCCAAACACAGTGACTAATAGCATACGAAATTGGCCAGAATGTATAAAATCGGTGAGTTTTGATAAGGTCCCCGTAACCAAACCCAGGACCTCCCCCAAAGTTTGTATCGCCCCGGGACTGAAAAACACCGAGTTAATAGCATAGCAAACTGGCTAGAATGGACCGAATCTGCGAGTTTTGGTAAGGTCCCCGTAACTGGTCCCCAAAGCTTGTGGAACGTTAGGATCGCCCCGGGAATCAAAATCTGTGAGTAATAGCGTACAAAATTGGCAAGAATGTATAAAATCTGTGAGTTTTGACGAGGTCCCCGTAACCGGACCCAGGAGTTCCCCGAACGTTTTTAGCGCCCCGGTACCAAAATACAATGAGTAATAGCGCACAAAACTAGCCAGAATGGACCGAATCTACGAGTTTTGACGAGATCCACGTAACTGGACCCCGAAGTTCCCCTAACACTCGAATCGCCCCGAGACCTAAAATCAGTGAGTAATAGCATACGAAACTAGCCAGACTGGGTCAAATTTGCGAGTTTTGACGAGGTCCCCATATCCGGACCCAAAGTTCCCTGAAGTTTCATATCGCCCCGGGACCCAAACAAAGTGAGTAATAACATACAAAACTGCCCAGAATGGACCAAATCTATGAGTTTTGACGAGATCCACGTAAGTGGACCCTGAAGTTCCCCTAACGTTCGTATCGCCCCGGGGCCCAAAATCAGTGAGTAATAGCATACAAAACTGGCCGGAATGGACCTAATTTGCGAGTGTTGACCATGTACACGTAACCGGCCCCCAGAGTTCCCCGAACGTTTGTAGCGCCCCAGGACCCAAACACAGTGAGTAATAGCATACAAAACTGGGTAGAATGGACCAAGTCTGCGAGTTTTGACGAGGTTCCCACAACCGAACCCCCAGAGTTTGTGGAACGTTCGGATAGCCCCGGGAACCAAAGTGAGTGAGTAATAGCGTACAAAACTGGCAGAATGTATAAAACTGGTGAGTCTTGACAAGGCCCCCGTAACCGAACCCAGGAGCTCCCTAAATGTTTGTATCACCCTAGGACCCAAAATTAGTGAGTAATAGCATAGCAAACTCGCTAGAATGGACTGAATTTGTGAGTTTTGACGAGGTCTCCGTAACCTGGTCCCGAAGTTAAACGAACGTCCATATCGCCCTGGGACGGAAAATTAGTGAGTAGTAGCATATAAAACTGGCCAGAATGGACCAAATCTGCGAGTTTTGACGAGCTCCCCGTAACTGGTCCCTAGAGTTCCCAGAATGTTTGTAGCGCCCCAGGACCTAAACATAGTGAGTAATAGCATACAAAAGTGGCTAGAATGGACCAAATCTGCGAGTTTTGACGAGGTCCCGATAGCCGGACTGCAGAGTTCGCGGAACGTTCGGATCGCCCCGAGTACCAAAATCAGTGAGTAATAGCATACAGAACTGGCCAGAATGTATAAAATTGTGAATTTTGACGAGTTGCCCGTAACCGAGCCCAGGAGCACCCGAAACGTTTGTATCTCCCCGGGACCCAAAATTAGTGAGTAATACCATAGCAAACTGGCTAGAATGGACCAAATTTGCGAGTTTTGACGAGGTCTCCGTAACCGGGTATCGATGTTAAACGAACGTTCATAATGCCCCGGGACCGAAAATCAGTGAGTAATAGAAAGGAAAAGTGGCCAGAATGGACCAAATCTATGAGTTTTGAGGAGGTCCCCGTAACCGGTCCCTAGAGTTTGCGAAATGTTCAAATCGCCCCGGGAAACAAAATCACTGAGAAATAGCATAAGAAACTAGACAGAATGGACCAAATCTACGAGGTTTGATGAGGTACCTGTAATCGGTCCCCAAAGTTCCCTGAACATTTGTAGCGCCCCCGGACCCAAACACAGTAAGTAATAGCATACAAAACTGGCCAGAATGGACCAAATCTGCGAGTTTTGACGAGGTCCCCGTAACCGTACTCCAAAGTTACCAAAACGTTCATATCGCCCCGGGACCCAAAATCAGTGAGTAATAGCATGGAAAACTGTCCAGAATGGACCAAATCTGCGAGTTTTAACGAGGTCCCCGTAACCGGTCCCCATAGTTCCCCGAATGTTTGTAGTGCCCAGGACCCAAACACAGTGAGTAATAGCATACAAAACTGGCTAGAATGGACCAAATTTGCGAGTTTTGCGAGGTCTCTGTAACCGGTTCCCGAAGTTAGACGAATGTTCATAACGCCCCATGCCCCAAAATCAGTGAGTAATAGCATACAAAACTGGCCAGAATTTACCAAATCAGTGAGTTTTGACAAGGTACGTGTAACCGGTCCCCAAAGTTCCTTGAACGTTTGTAGCACCCCCGTTCCCAAACACAGTAAGTAATAGCATAAAAAACTGGCAAGAATGGACCAAATCTGCGAGTTTTGACGACGTTCCCGTAACCGTACCCCGAAGTTCCCCGAACATTCATATCGCCCGGGACCCAAAATCAATGAGTAATAGAAAGGAAAAGTGGCCAAAATGGACCAAATCTGCGAGTTTTGACAAGGTCCCCGTAACCGGTTCCCAGAGTTCCCTGAATGTTTGTAGCGCCCAGGACCCAAACACAGTGAGTAATAGCATACAAAACTAGCTAGAATAGACCAAATCTGCGAGTTTTGATGATGTTCAAATAACCGGATCCCAGAGTTCGCGGAACGTTTGGATCGCCCTGGGAACTAAAATCACAGATAGTAATAGCATACATAACTCGACAGAATGGACCAAATTTGCGAGTTTGGACGAGGTCCCCGTAACCGCCCCCAGAGTTCCCCGAACGTTTGTAGCGCCCCAGGGCCCAAACACAATGAGTAATAGCATACGAAACTGGCTAGAATGGACCAAATCTGTGAGTTTTGACGAGGTCCCGATAACCGCAGCCCCATAGTTTGCGGAACGTTCGTATCACCCCGGGAACCAAAGTCAGTGACTAATAGCATTCAAAACTGGCCACAATTTATAAAATCGGTGGGTTTTGACGAGGTCCCCGTAACCTAACCCAGGACCTCCCCCAACGTTTGTATCGCTCCGGGACCGAAAATCAGTGAGTTAATAGCATAGCAAAATGTTATAATGGACCGAATCTGCGAGTTTTGGCGAGGTCCCCGTAACCGGTCCCCAAAGTTTGTGAACGTTAGGATCGCCCCGGGAACCAAAATCTGTGAGGAATAGCATACAAAACTGGCAAGAATGTACAAAATCTATGAGTTTTGACGAGGTCCCCGTAACCGGACCCAGGAGTTCCCCGAATGTTTTTAGCGCCACGGTACCAAAACACAATGAGTAATAGCATACAAAACTAGCCAGAATGGACCAAATCTACGAGTTTTGACGAAATCCACGTAATTGGACCCTGAAGTTCCCCTAACACTCGTATCGCCCCGAGACCCAAAATCAGTGAGTAATAGCATACAAAACTGGCCAGAATAGATCAAATTTGCGAGTTTTGACGAGGTCCCCGTATCCGGACCCGAAGTTCCCCGAAGTTTGATATCGCCCCGGGACCCAAACACAGTGAGTAATAACACACAAAACTGGCCAGAATGGACCAAATCTATGAGTTTTGACGAGATCCACGTAACTGGACCCCGAAGTTCCCCTAACGTTCGTATCGCCCCGGGACCAAAAATCAGTGAGTAATAGCATACAAAACTGGCCAAAATGGACCAAATCTGTGAGTTTTGATGATGTACCCGTAACCGGTCCCCAAAGTTCCCTGAAAGTTTGTTGCGCCCCCGGACCCAAACACAGTAAGTAATAGCATACAAAACTGGCCAGAATGGACAAAAGCTGAGAGTTTTGAAGAGGTCCCCGTGACCGTACCCCGAAGTTCCCCGAACGTTCATATCGCCCCGGGACCCAAAATCACTGAGTAATAGCATGGAAAACTGGCCAGAATGGACCAAATCTGCGAGTTCCGATAAGGTCCCCGTAACCGGTCCCCAGAGTTCCCCGAATGTTTGTAGCGCCCAGGACCCAAACATAGTGAGTAATAGCATATAAAACTAGCTAGAATGGACCAAATCTGCGAGTTTTGATGAGGTTCCAATAACCGGACCCCAGAGTTCGCGGAACGTTCGGATCGCCCTCGGAACCAAAATCACACATAGTAATAGCATACAGAAGTGGACAGAATGGACCAAATTTGCGAGTTCTGACGAGGTCCCCGTAACCGCGCCCCGAGAGTTCCCCGAACGTTTGTAGCACCCCAGGACCCAAACACAGCGAGTAATAGCATACAAAACAGGGTAGAATGGACCAAATCTGCGAGTTTTGATGAGGTCCCCATAACCGAACCCCCAGAGTTTGTGGAACGTTCGGATAGCCCCGGGAACCAAAGTGAGTGAGTAATAGCATACAAAACTGGCCAGAATGTATAAAATTGGTGAGTTTTGACGACGTCCCCGTAACCGAACCCAGGAGCTTCCTGAATGTTTGTATCGCCCTGGGACCCAAAATTAGTGAGTAATAGCATAGCAAACAGGCTAGAATGGACCAAATTTGCGAGTTTTGACGAGGTCTCCGTAACCGGGTCTCGAAGTTAAACGAATGATCATAACGCCCGGGACCCAAAATCTGTGAGTAATAGCATATAAAATTGGCGAGAATGGACCAAATTTGCGAGGTTTAACGAGGTCCCCTTAACCGGTCCCTAGAGTTTGCGATAGCATACGAAACTAGACAGAGTGGACCAAATCTACGAGTGATAGCATACGAAACTAGACAGAGTGGACCAAATCTACGAGTTTTGATGAGGTACCCGTAACCGGTCCCCAAAGTTCCGTGAACGTTTGTAGCGCCCCCGGACCCAACACAGTAAGTAATAGCATACGAAACTGGCCAAAATGGACCAAATCTGCAAGTTGTGACGAGGTCCCCGTAACCGTACCCCGAAGTTCCCCAAACGTTCATATCGCCCCGGGACCCAAAATCAGTGAGTAATAGCATGGAAAACTGGCCAGAGTGGACCAAATCTGTGAGTTTTGACGAAGTCCCCGTAACCGGTCCCCGGAGTTCCGCGAATGTTTGTAGCGCCCAGGACCCAAACACAGTGAGTAATATCATACAAAACTGGCTAGAATGGACCAAATCTGTGAGTTTTGATGAGGTTCCAATAACCGGACCCCAGAGTTCGCGGAACGTTCGGATCGCCTTCGGAACCAAAATCACAAATAGTAATAGCATGCAAAACTGGACAGAATGGACCAAATTTGCGAGTTTTGACGAGGTCCCCGTAACCGGACTCCTAGAGATTGCGGAACGTTTGGATCGCCCCTGGAACCAAAGGCAGTGAATAATAGCATACAAAACTGGCCAGAATGTATATTATTGGTGAGTTTTGAGGAGGTCCCCGTAACCGAACCCAGGAGCTCCCTGAATGTTTGTATCGCCCCGGGGACCAAAATTAGTGAGTTAGCAAATTGGCTAGAGTGGACTGAATCTGCGAGTTTTGACGAGGTGTCCGTAACCGGGTCCCGAAGTTAAATGAACGTTCGTATCGCCGTGGGACGGAAAATCAGTGAGTAATAGCATATAAAACTGGCCGAATGGACCAAATCTGCGAGTTTTGACGAGGACCGCGTAACCGGTCCCTAGAGTTTGCGAAACGTTCGGATCGCCCCGAGAAACAAAATCAGTTAATAATAGCGTACAAAATTGGACAGAATGGAACAAATCTACGAGTGTTGATGAGGTGCCCATAACCGGTCCCCAGAGTTCCCCGAACGTTTGTAGCGCCCCAGGACCCAAACACAGTTAGTAATAGCATACAAAACTGGCTAGAATGGACCAAATCTACGAGTTTTGACGAGGTCCCGATAGCCGGACTCCAGAGTTCACGGAACGTTCGGATCACCCCGGGAACCAACATGAGTGAGTACTAGCATACAAAACTGGCTAGAATGTATAAAATGGTGAATTTTGACCAGGTCCCCGTAACCGAGCCCACGAGCTCCCGGAACGTTTGTATCGCCCTGGGACCCAAAATTAGTGAGTAATAGCATAGCAAACTGGCTAGAATGGACCAAATTTGCGATTTTTGATGAGGTCTCCGTAACCGGGTCCCGAAGTTAAACGAACGTTCATAACGCCACGGGACGCAAAATCAGTGAGTAATAGCATAAAAACTGGCCAGAATGGACCAAATCTACGAGTCTGGCGAGGTCCCCGTCACCGGTCTCTAGAATTTGCGAAACGTTCGGATCGCCTCCGGAAACAAAATCACTGAGCAATAGCATCCGAAACTAGACAGAATGGACCAAATCTACGAGTTTTGACGAGGTCCCCGTAACCGGTCCCCAGAGTTCCCCGAACGTTTCTAGTGCCCCTGGACCCAAATAAAGTGAGTAATAGCATACAAAACTGGCTAGAATGGACCAAATCTGCGAGTTTTGACGAGGTTCAC
This sequence comes from Hordeum vulgare subsp. vulgare, assembly GCF_904849725.1. Classification (NCBI taxonomy): domain Eukaryota; kingdom Viridiplantae; phylum Streptophyta; class Magnoliopsida; order Poales; family Poaceae; genus Hordeum; species Hordeum vulgare. The sequence continues at coordinate 6,640,538 of NC_058521.1, read as the reverse complement.
ATGCCCGGACCCCAGAGATCGCGGAAAGTTCATATCGCCTCGGGAACCAAAATCGCAAATAGTAATAGCATACAAAACTGGCCAGCATGGATCAAATTTGCGAGTTTTTTTACGAGGTCCCCGTAACCGGACCCCGAAGTTCCCAGAACGTTCATATCGCCCCGGGACCAAAACACAGTGAGTAATAGCATACAAAACTGACCAGAATGGACCAAATCTACGAGTTTTGACAAGATCCACGTAACTGGACCCCGAAGTTCCCCTAAAGTTCGTGTCACCGCGGGACCCAAAATCAGTGAGTAATAGCATACAAAACTGGCCAGAACGGACCAAATCTGCGAGTTTTGATGAGGTACCCGTAACCGGTCCCCAAAGTTCCCTGAACGTTTGTAGCGCCCCAGGACCCAAACACAGTAAGTAATAACATACAGAACTAGCCAGAATGGACCAAATCTGCAAGTTTTGACGAGATCCCTGTAACCAGACCCCAAAGTTCCCCGAACATTCATATCGCCCCGGGACCCAAAATCAGTGAGTAATTGCATGGAAAACTCGCCATAATGAACCAAATCTGCGAGTTTTGAAGAGGTCCCCGTAACCAGTCCCAGAGTTCCCCGAATGCTTGTAGCGCCCAGGACCCAAACACAGTGAGTAATAGCATACAAAACTGGCTAGAATGGACCAAATCTGCTAGTTTTGATGAGGTTCCAATAACTGGATCCGAGAGTTCGCGGAACGTTCGGATCGCCCTGGGAACCAAAATCACAGATAGTAATAGCATACAAAACTGGACAGAATGGACCAAATTTGCGAGTTTTGGTGAGGTCCCCGTAAGCGGCCTCCAGAGTTCCCCAAACATTTGTAGCACCCCAGGACCCAAACACAGTGAGTAATAGCAAACAAAACTGGGTAGAATGGACCAAATCTGCGAGTTTTGACGAGGTCCCCATAACCGAACCCCCAGAGTTTGTGGAACGTTCGGATCGCCCCGGGAACCAAAGTCAGTGAGTAATAGCATACAAAACTGGCCAGAATGTATAAAATTGGTGAGTTTTGACGAGGACCAAGTAAACGACACTACAAGAAATATGCTCATACTTGACGTTTTTTAAAATGTCGTTGATGAATTCGTCATAAAGCTATGACGATTTCATCCGAGATTGTCGTAAACCGTTTGAGGTGATCAAATCTACATATAAATTACGACGATGTGAGTCAAAAGCATCGTAACCGCATAAGATGAGATCGTCATAACTTTTACGATGATTATAAAAATGTAGTAACATGTTCTAACCAATCAAAACTCTTTCCACGGATCGATGACATGGCGTCCATCCATCCATCCATCCACCTCACCATCTCACATCCATCCATTCATGTATCTAAAAAAATGAAAAAAATTAACCCCACCCGCAGCCCAAACCTAGCTCAGATACCATGGACCCCTCCTCGCCATGTCCTCGCCGCCGCCACCTCCTCCCCGTCCCCGCCCCCTCCTGATCCGGTCCTCCCTCATCCCCATCTCATCGCCGCCGCCACCTCCTCCCTCGTCCCCATCTCCTTGCAGCCCGGCACCAAGCTCCCTCCGCCCGCACCCACACCAAAAAGCTCCAGGGAAACCCCCCGCGTGCCGGCCTAGTGCCGGATCGGATCGGGGATGTGGTTGGCGCCGCCGGCAACAACATCGACAAGGTCCTCCAGAAGAAGGACACCCTCATCCCCCCTCCCCTCTCCTTCAAGCTAAAGGCAACCCTCCTTACCTCCCTCTCCCCTTCCTCCCACCCTTATCCGTCCCCTCCGGATGCCGCTACTGCGTGCCGGACCCAGAGGGGGACCTCGGCGCTGGCTACCGCGGGCACGACGTGGTGCTGGAGAACCTCCGGCAGCTGTGCGTGCATCGGGTGGCCAACTCCCGGAACGCCTCGTGGGCGTGGTGGGACTTCCTGGCCGACTACCACGTCCGGTGCTCCATGCGGGAGAAGAAGTACTCCCGCAGGTGTGCCGAGGAGGTGGTGGCGTCGCTCAGCCTGCCGGCGGAGCTGGTCGAGCAGTGCATGGGCGACCCCGACGGCAACCCCTCGCCGGCGCCGGCCAGGTTCTCCGACGACGTCTGCGGTACAGTATTTTGACTATCATCCTTATCCTGTTATCAGGTAGAGGACTTTGGCTAACTTGAGCTTTCCCCTGTTGATGGAAGGACATTGACAGATTTCATGCACACCAGAGGCCTCCAGATGCGCTCACTGGGACAATTGGTACATACCATGTAGTTTGGTCAAGTTCAAGAACATATCTTCATTTAGCTGAATAAATAAAAGAACATAAAACAACTGATAAAAATCACAACTGAAGCACTATTTTATTTTGCTGTGTTTCAGGTTGAGCTTTCTGATAAGCTCCCGCACATAGAGTCACTGTGTATACACGAGATGGTAGTTCGAGCATTTAAGCACATAGTTCATGCAGTTATTGCAGCTGTCGATGATATAAATGACATGGCTCAATCAGTTGCATCATGTTTAAATATATTGCTGGGACCATTTCCAGAAGAAAATAATGATGGCAAGTGCGGAGAGGATCATAATCTCAGGCAGAAGTGGTTGGAGGTCTTTTTGATGAAGAGATTTGGCTTGGCATGGAGGCTTTTGTTGAGCACAACAAGGTGAGATTCGCTAATGCTTGTTTCTAACCAAAAACAAAATGTAATTAGATGCGCTTCAACATGTGAAACATTCAGAATCTGAACCAGTATTTTTGGGCAGGTGGACAAGGACGCCCTCATCTTCATGGTTGTTGCTGCTGCAGGTGGACAAGAAGCCCTGAAGAATTTGGTGAGCTCCACCACATGTGTACATCTGATTTGATACAAATTCGTGCGCCATGTGTGATTATTTTTTTCAGATGTGTGTGTTAGATATGCTTTTAACTTCTAGCACGAGGGAAGAGCAGCATCAGAGCCAACGAGCTGTATGAGGGAGATTTTTTCGACCTTTTTCGTTAGCGTAATTTATAAGTATTTTCTGTTCCAAGGACTTCTAGTGCTCGAGCTGTCTACTAATGAATCGTTGGACACGGATAGTCAATAACCCTGAGTTGTCTTTAAGGAGGGGGTAGGCTGAATAGTCAATAGTACTGAATTCTTATAGGCAACTATTTCCGAATCTCTTTTTTAGGCAGAATAGACAACCGACAACTATCTCTTGAATTTCTTAGACACAACCGGCAATAACACTACAATGTAATTGCAGGCAATTTATTTCTGCATTTCTATAGAACCTGGGAACTATGGTATTGATCTCTCTAACAAGCTGGGAATCTCACCCTGACACTTGGCCATTAATTACTTCAGGTTCCTGGATTATGAACTTTTGCGGGAGCACAGTATGCTCCAACCAAGATGCCCTTGATCATTACTACCAGCACCGCATCGACACCCGTCTGCCCACCGAGATCACGGTCAGCCCTTGTTCCAGATCCCACGGAGATGCCCTTGATTATCACACGCAGCAATTGTTCATCAGTTACTTGCCGTACCAAATTTAGGCCTATTTTTATAACTGACTAGCTGTTTGTTGTGCCACTAGATGGGCGAGCTGAAGAAGCTGGTGGAGGACGGCAAGATAAAGTACGTCGGCATGCGGAGGCCTCCGCTTCCACCATTAGAAGAGCCCACGCCATCCATCCCATCACCGTCGTGCAACTCGAGTGGTCGCTCTGGACCAGAGACTCTGAAGATGAGATCATCCCTACCTACAGGTCCAAACCTTCTCATTTCAATTCAGACATATACTGGATACTGCATCGTCATATTGTTCTCTTCTTAGTTCTTAATTACCTTGCAATTGCCAACACCGGTAGATAAAAACCTTGACCCATGGAAACTCCATCGGTAGATAAAAAAGGAACCACCATTAGGCGTGAAAATAGTTGGTATAGGATTAAAGAGAAAGTTACATAATAGAGATGGTCCCTTGTGTTAATGTAAAAACGCAATTGTCATGATCACCGTTAGCAAAAGAAAAACAAAGAAAACCTTGACCCACAAAGAAAACCTTGACCCATGGAAACTCCACCGGTAGATAAAAAAGGAACTACCATCAGGCGTGAAAATAGTTGGTACTATAGATGCCCATTTATCAGCAGTGTTCATGACTTGATCATGCACTTTACGCTACTAGGAGAACCACCACGAGTGGTCACATCAGTCCGACGGCAACACATAATCCCGACGGTAGCGTTTGCACCTGTCACACCCTAATCACGTTACTCTCCATAATTTGAATGGCTCCACCTTCAAAGTTCTACCCAGACATCAGTGCAGCGTCTTCATTTGATAAATTCATCCCATGATTGGGTGGCTGCTGCAATTGGCGTCACTGCTAAGCAAAATATTTATGCCAACTAGCGGTCAAGCGATTCACCCCCTCGACACCATTCAGTTGTGTCGCTGGTGACGCCTACTCCCATCGATTGGAAAGTAGTTATGTATACATAAATTAAATGCTCCAGATAATTTTTAGTCTTATAATTTGATTATATATCCTCTTCAAATTGTTCATGGTAATTAGGTCCATAACTTTAAGATGGAGTTCGTTCTTTTTTTGCGGGAAAATTTAATTAGTTTGTCCCTTAATTTTATAGCTTCAACAGAAAATAGTGCCATTGATGTTACGTCCATATATATATGTGTGTGGTATAGCTCATGTTTAATGTGTTACTTCATGGTATACCGGTATAGATAATGTTGAATATGTTACTTCATAGTGTCCCGATAGAGGAAAATACACAAATATTTTCTGTTATTTTCTATAGATGCCGAAGTGTATGATCCAGTTTCCAATATGTGTATATTTAGTAACTTGATGAGTTATATTATATAACTAGGAACCTCCTAGGATATTTAAGTGTGTATTTTCAGTTATGCTCTCGCATGGGCGATGCACAGCTCTTAGTCAGGTTTGATTAAACGAGAACAACACCTACTGATTATATGTTTGCACGTGCGCCATGCCAAATTCCTTCTTTTTTAGTAAAACGAACATATTACTTTTATATGTTGTAATGCTTCCCGAACTTCTTTGCTCCCACAAAAGAATATGTGGGCGTTATTTTCCCATCTATATACCGGTCTTGCTGTTTCTAAAAATAGACATTGAGGATCTATTCACATGTTTTTTCTACACCCTGGTGGGATGCTTAATAGAAGTTTCTATATATGAAAAAAAGCAACAGATGCCAAGCACAATTTACCGACTATCTACAGGAAAATATGTTTCTTTCTACATCCATGGCAAGTCTATCTACGGGGAAAATATATGTATTCTTTGTTATTCAAATGGAATAATCTATATAATTGTTATTATTTATACAGAACTGTTTATTCAGTTAAATGTGCTTTTTGTTAGAGTGAAAACTGCCGAGAGCCAAGTTGTATGGGTAAACCAGTACAATAGTTATGTAGTTGTAGTTGGCCAATATAAGCTAATTGGGTTATTCTAGGCTAACAATGACCAGTTATTTAATATTCAAATTTTCTTTCAAGATGCTACTTCCTACATACTGGTGTGCCTAATCTCACTCCACACGAAAAAGAAGTTTGCAATTATACAATAACTTCTAACTCTCCTTTCAACTGATTATTTTTTACTTGAAATATATATTTTTTAGCATGAGAATTAAGGACACAACACATCACTACTATTTGGATAAATTAGGTTGTTCCTCATATGTTGTGCGATCTACTTGATTTGCAGCTAAACTGATCACTCTGTGAAAGTAATGTATTCATATTGTGCGATCTATTTGATTTTGCAGCTGAGCTTTTTGTGAATGGAGAGATTGTTCAAGGTCTCCGGAGAGGCAGAGAAGGGTGGAGCGTGTGCCTTAGAGAGCACTTGATAACAGATTTTGTGATAGTACTTGGTTTGATAGCAGATTTTGTGATAGCACTTGGTTTGGTAGCAGATTTTGTACACTTGGCTGTGTAATTTTGTACATGATTGTACTACAGTTTTGATATTTGGTTGTGCTACAGGTTTTGGCTATATTATCAAATCTTGAAATGTGCTTCAAATTTTGTGGTGTGGGCTGTTATTTAGAGATGCTTTAGATTTATGTGTATGGGCTTCAATGTTGTATGAGCTGTTATTTATAGATCCATTAACAGTATAAAAGAAAAAAGTTGTCGAATTCAAAAATGAAAAAGGGCCAAAATTGAAACTGGACCAAATGTATTTGGGAACTAAAAGGCCGGGGCCCAAATTATAATGATACAAAAAATTCAAAAAAAACAAGAAGTTGTTGTAAATAGGCTAAAGCCCAAAAATAAGCCCAATAAGAAAAAGCCCAAATTTTTTTAGCCCATGTTGTCAATTGAAATGGGTTGGGCTGATTTCAACCATGATGTTTTATTTTCGTCGTAATTTTGCCACGTAGGACTGCCACGTAGGACTGGGTTTGATTGCCAACGACGATTTATGATCGTCGTAAAGGTTACGACAATCCAGGAATCGTCGTAAAAGTTACGACGATTTCGATCAAAACATCGCTACTGTTCATTTCTGACGCTCCGTTTTCGACGCTTGGTTTTTCGTCGTGAGATCGTCGTAAATTAAACTGTGACGATGCAGCGACGAAAAAACAGCGTCGTGTATTAGCATATTCCTTGTAGTGCGAACCCAGGAGCTCCCTGAATGTTTGTATCGCCCCGGGACCCAAAATTAGTTTGTAATAGCATAGCAAACTGGCTAGAATGGACTGAATTTGCGAGTTTTAACAAGGTGTCCGTAACCTTGTCCCGAAGTCAAACGAACGTTCATATCGCCCTGGAATGGGAAATCAGTGAGTAATAGCATATAAAACTGGCCAGAATGGACCAAATCTGCGAGTTTTGAGGAGGTCCCCGTAGCCGGTCCCAGAGTTCCCCGAATGTTTGTAGCGCCCAGGAACCAAACACAATGAGTAATAGCATAAAAAAAGGGCTAGAATGGACCAAATCTGCGAGTTTTGATGAGGTTCCAATAACCGTACCCCAGAGTTCGTGGAACGTTTGGATCGCCTTGGGAACCAAGATCACAGATAGTAATAGCATACAAAACTGGACAGAATGGACCAAATTTGCGAGTTTTGACGAGGTCCCCGTAACCGGCCCTCAGAGTTCCCCGAACGTTTGTAGCGCCCCAGGACCCAAACACAGTGACCAATAGCATTCTAAACTGGGTAGAATGGACCAAATCTGTGAGTTTTGTCGAGGTCCCCATAACCGGACCCCTAGAGTTTGCGGAACGTTTGGATCGCCCCGGGAACCAAAGTCAGTGAGTAATATCATACAAAACTGGCCAGAATGTATAATATTGGTGAGTTTTGACGAGGTTCCCGGAACCGAACCCAGGAGCTCCGTGAATGTTTGTATCACCCCGGGACCCAAAATTAGTGAGTTAGCAAACTGGCTCTAATGAACCAAAGTCAGTGAATATTAGTATACAAAACTGGCCAGAATGTATAATATTGGTGAGTTTTGACGAGGTCTCCGCCACCGGGTCCTGAAGTTAAACGAACATTTGTATCTGCGAGTTTTGACGAGGTCCCCGTAACCGGTCCCTAGAGTTCGCGAAACGTTCGGATCTCCCCGGGAAACAAAATCAGTGAATAATAGCATACAAAACTGGACAGAATGGAACAAATCTACGAGTTTTGATGAGGTCCCCATAACCGGTCCCCAGATTTGCCCGAATGTTTGTAACGCCCCAGGACCCAAACACAATGAGTAATAGCATACAAAACTGTCTAGAATGGACCAAATCTGCGAGTTTTGACGAGGTCCCGATAGCTGGACTCCACAGTTCGCGGAACGTTCGGATCGCCCCGGGAACCAAAATAAGTGATTAATAGCATACAAAACTAGACAGAATGGACCAAATCTACGAGTTTTGACAAGGTCCCCGTAACCGGTCCCAGAGTTCCCCGAACGTTTGTAGTGCCCCTGGACCCAAATAAAGTGAGTAATAGCATACAAAACTGGCTAGAAAGGACCAAATCTGCGAGTTTTGATGAGGTTCACATATCCGGACCCCAGAGTTCACGGAATGTTCATATTGCCCCGGGAACCAAAATCACAAATAATAATAACATACAAAACTGGCCAGAATGGATCAAATTTGCGAGTTTTTTATGAGGTCCCCGTAATCGGACCCCCAAGTTCCCCGAACATTCATATCGCCCCGGGACAGAAACACACTGAGTAATAGCATACAAAACTGACCAGAATGGACGTATTTGGACCCCGAAGTTCCCCTAAAGTTCGTGTTACCGCGGGACTCAAAATCAGTGAGTTATAGCATACAAAACTGGCCAGAATGGACCAAATCTGCGAGTTTTCACGAGGTACCCGTAACCGGTCCCCAGAGTTCCCTCAACGTTTGTAGCGCCCCAGGACCCAAACACAGTAAGTAATAGCATACAAAACTAGCCAGAATGGACCAAATCTGCGAGTTTTGACGAGGTCCCTATAACCGGACCCTAGAGTTCGCGAAAAGTTTGGATCTCCCCGGGAAACAAAATCAGTGAGTAATATCGTACAAAAATGGATTGAATGGAACAAATCTACGAGTTTTGATGAGGTCCCCTTAACCAGTCCCAGAATTCCCCGAACGTTTGTAGCGCCCCAGGACCCAAACACAGTGAGTAATAGCATACAAAACTCGCTAGAATGGACCAAATCTGTGAGTTTTGACGAGGTCCCGATTGCCGAACTCCAGAGTTCGCGGAACGTCCATATCAAACCAGGAACCAAAATCAGTGAGTAATAGCATACAAAACTGGCCAGAATGTATGAAATGGTGAATTTTGACGAGGTCCCCGTAACCGACCCCATGAGTTCCCGGAATGTTTGTATCGCCCCGGCACGCAAAATCAGTGAGTAATAGGATAGCAAACTGTCTAGAATGGACCGAATCTGCGAGTTTTGATGAGGTTCAAATAACAAGACCCCAGAGTTCGCGGAATGCTAGGATCGCCCTGGAAACCAAAATCACAGATAGTCATAGCATACAAAATTGGACAGAATGGACCAAATTTGCGAGTTTCGAAGAGGTCCGCATAACCGCCCCCCCAGAGTTTGCCCGAACGTTTGTAGCGCCCCAGGATCCAAACACAGTGAGTAATAGCATACAAAACTGGCCAGCATTGACCAAATCTGCGAGTTTTGACGAGGTACCCGTAACCGGTGCCCAAAGTTCCCTGAACGTTTGTTGCGCCCTCGGACCCAAACACAGTAAGTAATAGCATACAAAACTGGCCAAAATGGACCAAATCTGCGAGTTTTGACGAGGTCCCCGTAACCGTACCCCGAAGTACCCCGAACGTTCATATCGCCCCGGGACCCAAAATCAGTGAGCAATAGCATGGAAAACTGGCCATAATCGACCAAATGTGCAAGTTTTGACGAGGTGCCCGTAACCGGTCCCCAGAGTTCCCCAAAAGTTTGTAGTGCCCAGGACCCAAACAAAGTGAGTAATAGCATACAAAACTGGCTTGAATGGACCAAATTTGCGAGTTTTGATGAGGTTCCATTAATCGGACCCCAGAGTTTGTGGAACGTTCGGATCGCCCTCGGAACCAAAATCACAAATAGTAATAGCATACAAAACTGGACATAATGGACCAAATTTGCGTGTTTTGACGAGGTCCCCGTAACCGGCCCCCAGAGTTCCCCGAACGTTTTTAGTGCCCTAGGACCCAAACACAGTGACTAATAGCATACAAAACAGGGTAGAATGGACCAAATATGCGAGTTTTGTCGAGGTCCCCAAAACCGGACCCCAAGAGTTTGCAGAACTTTCGGATCACCCCGGGAACCAAAGTTAGTGAGTAATAGAATACAAAACTGGCCAGAATGTATAATATTGGTAAGTTTTGACGAGGTCCCCGTAACAGAACCCAGGAGCTCCCTGAATGTTTTTATCGCCCCGGGACCCAAAATTAGTGAGTTAGCAAACTGGCTAGAATGAACCAAAGTCAGTGAGTAATAGCATACAAAACTGGCCAGAATGTATAATATTGGTGAGTTTTGACGAGGTTTCCGTCACCGGGTCCTCAAGTTAAACGAACGTTTGTATCGCCCTGGGACCCAAAATCAGTGAGTAATAGCATATAAAACTGGCCATAATGGACTAAATCTGCGAGTTTTGACGAGGTCCCCGTAACCAGTTCCTAGAGTTCGTGAAACTTCAGATCACCCCTGGAAACAAAATCAGTGAATAAGAGCGTACAAAACTGGACAGAATGGAACAAATCTACGAGTTTTGATGAGGTCCCCATAACCGGTCCCCAGAGTTCCCCGAACGTTTGTAACGCCCCAGGACCCAAACACAGTGATTAATAGCATACAAAACTGTCTAGAATGGACCAAATCTGTGAGTTTTGACGAGGTCCCGATAGCCGGACTCCAGAGTTCACGGAACTTTCGGATTGCCCCGGGAACCAAAATGAGTGAGTAATAGCATACAAAACTTGTAAGAATCTTTAAAATGGTGAATTGTGATGAGGTGTCCGTAACCGGGTCTCGAAGTTAAACGAACGTTCATAACGCCCCAGGACCCAAAATCAGTGAGTAATAGCGTATAAAACTTGCCAACATTGACCAAATCTGCGAGTTTTGACGAGGAAGCCGTAACCGGTCCCTAGAGTTCGCGAAATCTGGCCGCAAAGTTCCCTAAACGTTTATAGCGCCCCCGGACCCAAACACAGTAAATAATAGCATACAAAACTGGCCAGAATGGACCAAATCTGCGAGTTTTGACGAGATCCCCGTAACCGACCCCGAAGTTCCCCGAACGTTCATGTCGCCCGAGACCCAAAATCGGTGAGTAATAGCATGGAAAACTGGCCAGAATGGACCAACTCTGCGAGTTTTGAGGAGGTCCCCGTAACCGGTCCTAGAGTTCCCCGAATGTTTGTAGCGCCCAGGAACCAAACACAGTGAGTAATAGCATACAAAAATGGCTAGAATGGAGCAAATCTGCGAGTTTTGATGAGGTTCCAATAATCGTACCCGAGAGTTCGTGGAACGTTTGGATCGCCCTCGGAACCAAAATCACAGATAGTAATAGCATACAAAACTGGACAGAATGGACCAAATTTGCGAGTTTTGACAAGGTCCCCGTAACCGGCCCCCAGAGTTCCCCGAAAGTTTTTAGCGCCCCAGGACCCAAACACACTGACCAATAGCATACAAAACTGGGTAGAATGGACGAAATCTGTGAGTTTTGTCAAGGTCCCCATAACCGGACCCCTAGAGTTTGCGGAACGTTTGGATCGCCCCGGGAACCAAAGTCAGTGAGTAATATCATACAAAACTGGCCAGAACGTATAATATTGGTGTGTTTTGACGAGGTTCCCGCAACCGAACCCAGGAGCTCCGTGAATGTTTGTATCACCCGGGGACCCAAAATTAGTGAGTTAGCAAACTGGCTCTAATGTACCAAAGTCAATGAGTAATAGCATACAAAACTGGCCAGAATGTATAATATTGGTGAGTTTTGACGAGGTCTCCGTCACCGGGTCCTGAAGTTAAACGAACGTTTGTATCTGCGAGTTTTGACGAGGTCCCCGTAACCGGTCCCTAGACTTCGCGAAACGTTCGGATCACCCCGGGAAACAAAATCAGTGAATAATAGCGTACAAAACTGGACAGAATGGAACAAATCTACGAGTTTTGATGAGGTCCCCATAACCGGTCCCCAGATTTGCCCGAACGTTTGTAACGCCCCAGGACCCAAACACACTGAGTAATAGCATACAAAACTGTCTAGAATGGACCAAATCTGCGAGTTTTGACGAGGTCCCGATAGCTGGACTCCAGAGTTCGCGGAACGTTCGGATCGCCCCGGGAACCAAAATAAGTGAGTAATAGCATACAAAACTGGCCAAAATGTATAAAATGGTAAATTTTGACGAGGTCCCCGTAATGGAGCCCAGGAGCTCCCGGAACGTTGATATCGCCCCGGGACCCAAAATTAGTGCGTAATAGCATAGTAAACTAGCTAAAATGGACCATATTTGTGAGTTTTGATGAGGTCTCCGTAACCGGGTATCGAAGTTAAACAAACGTTCATAACACCCCGAGACCCCAAATCAGTGAGTAATAACATACAAAACTGGCCAGAATGGACCAAATCTACGAGTTTTTGACGAGGTCCCCGTCACCGGTCTCTTGAATTTGCGAAACGTTCGGATCGCCTCCGGAAACAAAATCACTGAGCAATAGCATCCAAAACTAGACAGAATGGACCAAATCTACGAGTTTTGACAAGGTCCCCGTAACCGGTCCCTAGAGTTCCCCGAACGTTTGTAGTGCCCCTGGACCCAAATAAAGTGAGTAATAGCATACAAAACTGGCTAGAAAGGACCAAATCTGCGAGTTTTGATGAGGTTCACATATCCGGACCCCAGAGTTCACGGAATGTTCATATTGCCCCGGGAACCAAAATCACAAATAGTAATAACATACAAAACTAGCCAGAATGGATCAAATTTGCGAGTTTTTTATGAGGTCCCCGTAATCGGACCCCCAAGTTCCCCGAACATTCATATCGCCCCGGGACAGAAACACACTGAGTAATAGCATACAAAACTGACCAGAATGGACGTATCTGGACCCCGAAGTTCCCCTAAAGTTCGTGTTACCGCGGGACTCAAAATCAGTGAGTTATAGCATACAAAACTGGCCAGAATGGACCAAATCTACAAGTTTTCACGTGGTACCCGTAACCGGTCCCCAGAGTTACCTGAACGTTTGTAGCGCCCCAGGACCCAAACACAGTAAGTAATAGCATACAAAACTAGCCAGAATGGACCAAATCTGCGAGTTTTGACGAGGTCCCTATAACCGGACCCTAGAGTTCGCGAAAAGTTTGGATCGCCCCGGGAAACAAAATCAGTGAGTAATATCGTACAAAAATGGATTGAATGGAACAAATCTACGAGTTTTGATGAGGTCCCTTTAACCAGTCCCAGAATTCCCCGAACGTTTGTAGCGCCCAAGGACCCAAACACAGTGAGTAATAGCATACAAAACTCGCTAGAATGGACCAAATCTGTGAGTTTTGACGAGGTCCCGATAGCCGGATTCCAGAGTTCGCGGAACGTCCGTATCAAACCGGGAACCAAAATCAGTGAGTAATAGCATACAAAACTGGCCAGAATGTATGAAATGGTGAATTTTGACGAGGTCCCCGTAACCGACCCCATGAGTTCCCGGAATGTTTGTATCGCCCCGGCACGCAAAATCAGTGAGTAATAGGATAGCAAACTGGCTAGAATGGACCGAATTTGCGAGTTTTGATGAGGTTCAAATAACAAGACCCCAGAGTTCGCGGAATGCTAGGATCGCCCTTGAAACCAAAATCACAGATAGTCATAGCATACAAAATTGGACAGAATGGACCAAATTTGCGAGTTTTGACGAGGTCCGCATAACCGCCCCCCAGAGTTTGCCCGAACGTTTGTAGTGCCCCAGGATCCAAACACAGTGAGTAATAGCATACAAAACTGGCCAGCATTGACCAAATCTGCGAGTTTTGATGAGGTACCCGTAACCGGTGCCCAATGTTCCCTGAACGTTTGTTGCGCCCTCAGACCCAAACACAGTAAGTAATAGCATACAAAACTGGCCAAAATGGACCAAATCTGCGAGTTTTGACGAGGTCCCCGTAACCGTACCCCGAAGTACCCTGAACGTTCATATCGCCCCGGGACCCAAAATCAGTGAGCAATAGCATGGAAAACTGGCCATAATCGACCAAATGTGCAAGTTTTGACGAGGTGCCCGTAACCGGTCCCCAGAGTTCCCCAAAAGTTTGTAGTGCCCAGGACCCAAACACAGTGAGTAATAGCATACAAAACTGGCTAGAATGGACCAAATTTGCGAGTTTTGATGAGGTTCCATTAATCGGACCCCAGAGTTTGTGGAACGTTTGGATCGCCCTCGGAACCAAAATCGCAAATAGTAATAGCATACAAAACTGGACATAATGGACCAAATTTGCGTGTTTTGACGAGGTCCCCGTAACCGGCCCCCAGAGTTCCCCGAACGTTTTTAGTGCCCCAGGACCCAAACACACTGACTAATAGCATACAAAACAGGGTAGAATGGACCAAATATGCGAGTTTTGTCGAGGTCCACAAAACCGGACCCGTAGAGTTCGCAGAACTTTCGGATCGCCCCGAGAACCAAAGTCAGTGAGTAATAGAATACAAAACTGGCCAGAATGTATAATATTGGTAAGTTTTGACGAGGTCCCCGTAATAGAACCCAGGAGCTCCCTGAATGTTTTTATCGCCCCGGGACCCAAAATTAGTGAGTTAGCAAACTGGCTAGAATGAACCAAAGTCAGTGAGTAATAGCATACAAAACTGGCCAGAATGTATAATATTGGTGAGTTTTGACGAGGTTTCCGTCACCGGGTCCTCAAGTTAAACGAACGTTTGTATCGCCCTGGGACCCAAAATCAGTGAGTAATAGCATATAAAACTGGCCATAATGGACTAAATCTGCGAGTTTTGACTAGGTCCCCGTAACCAGTTCCTAGAGTTCGTGAAACTTTCAGATCACCCCGGGAAACAAAATCAGTCAATAATAGCGTACAAAACTGGACAGAATGGAACAAATCTACGAGTTTTGATGAGGTCCCCATAACCGGTCCCCAGAGTTCCCCGAACGTTTGTAACGCCCCAGGACCCAAACTCAGTGATTAATAGCATACAAAACTGTCTAGAATGGACCAAATCTGCGAGTTTTGACGAGGTCCCGATAGCCGGACTCCAGAGTTCGCGGAACTTTCGGATTGCCCCGGGAACCAAAATGAGTGAGTAATAGCATACAAAACTTGTAAGAATCTTTAAAATGGTGAATTTTGATGAGGTGTCCGTAACCGGGTCTCGAAGTTAAACGAACGTTCATAACGCCCCGGGACCCAAAATCAGTGAGTAATAGCGTATAAAACATGCCAACATTGACCAAATCTGCGAGTTTTGACGAGGAACCCATAACCGGTCCCTAGAGTTCGCGAAATCTGGCCCCAAAGTTCCCTAAACGTTTATAGCGCCCCCGGACCCAAACACAGTAAATAATAGCATACAAAACTGGCCAGAATGGACCAAATCTGCGAGTTTTGACGAGATCCCCGTAACCGACCCCGAAGTTCCTCGAACGTTCATGTCGCCCCGAGACCCAAAATCGGTGAGTAATAGCATGGAAAACTGGCCAGAATGGACCAACTCTGCGAGTTTTGAGGAGGTCCCCGTAACCGGTCCCAGAGTTCCCCGAATGTTTGTAGTGCCCAGGAACCAAACACAGTGAGTAATAGCATACAAAAATGGCTAGAATGGACCAAATCTGCGAGTTTTGATGAGGTTCCAATAACCGTACCCGAGAGTTCGTGGAACGTTTGGATCGCCCTCGGAACCAAAATCACAGATAGTAATAGCATACAAAACTGGACAGAATGGACCAAATTTGCGAGTTTTGACGAGGTCCCCGTAACCGGCCCCCAGAGTTCCCCGAAAGTTTTTAGCGCCCCAGGACCCAAACACACTGACCAATAGCATACAAAACTGGGTAGAATGGACCAAATCTGTGAGTTTTGTCGAGGTCCCCATAACCGGACCCCTAGAGTTTGCGGAACGTTTGGATCGCCCCGGGAACCGAAGTCAGTGTGTAATATCATACAAAACTGGCCAGAATGTATAATATTGGTGAGTTTTGACGAGGTTCCCGCAACCGAACCCAGGAGCTCCGTGAATGTTTGTATCACCCCGGGACCCAAAATTAGTGAGTTAGCAAACTGGCTCTAATGAACCAAAGTCAGTGAGTAATAGCATACAAAACTGGCCAGAATGTATAATATTGGTGAGTTTTGACGAGGTCTCCGTCACCGGGTCCTGAAGTTAAACGAACGTTTGTATCTGCGAGTTTTGACGAGGTCCCCGTAACCGGTCCCTAGAGTTCGCGAAACGTTCGGATCACCCCGGGAAACAAAATCAGTGAATAATAGCGTACAAAATTGGACAGAATGGAACCAATCTACGCGTTTTGATGAGGTCCCCATAACCGGTCCCCAGATTTGCCCGAACGTTTGTAACGCCCCAGGACCCAAACACACTGAGTAATAGCATACAAAACTGTCTAGAATGGACCAAATCTGCGAGTTTTGACGAGGTCCCGAGAGCTGGACTCCAGAGTTCGCGGAACGTTCGGATCGCCCCAGGAACCAAAATAAGTGAGTAATAGCATACAAAACTGGCCAGAATGTATAAAATGGTAAATTTTGACGAGGTCCCCGTAATGGAGCCCAGGAGCTCCCAGAACGTTGATATCGCCCCGGGACTCAAAATTAGTGAGTAATAGCATAGCAAACTAGCTAAAATGGACCATATTTGTGAGTTTTGATGAGGTCTCCGTAACCGGGTCTCGAAGTTAAACAAACGTTCATAACACCCCGAGACCCCAAATCAGTGAGTAATAACATACAAAACTGGCCAGAATGGACCAAATCTGCGTGTTTTTGACGAGGTCCCCGTCACCGGTCTCTAGAATTTGCGAAACGTTCGGATCGCCTCCGGAAACAAAATCACTGAGCAATAGCATCCAAAACTAGACAGAATGGACCAAATCTACGAGTTTTGACGAGGTCCCCGTAACCGGTCCCAGAGTTCCCCGAACGTTTGTAGTGCCCCTGGACCCAAATAAAGTGAGTAATAGCATACAAAACTGGCTAGAAAGGACCAAATCTGCGAGTTTTGATGAGGTTTACATATCCGGACCCCAGAGTTCACGGGATGTTCATATTGCCCCGGGAACCAAAATCACAAATAGTAATAACATACAAAACTGGCCAGAATGGATCAAATTTGCGAGTTTTTTATGAGGTCCCCGTAATCGGACCCCCAAGTTCCCCGAACATTCATATCACCCCGGGATAGAAACACACTGAGTAATAGCATACAAAACTGACCAGAATGGACGTATCTGGACCCCGAAGTTCCCCTAAAGTTCGTGTTACCGCGGGACTCAAAATCAGTGAGTTATAGCATACAAAACTGGCCAGGATGGACCAAATCTGCGAGTTTTCACGAGGTAGCCGTAAGCGGTCCCCAGAGTTCCCTGAACGTTTGTAGCGCCCCAGGACCCAAACACAGTAAGTAATAGCATACAAAACTAGCCAGAATGGACCAAATCTGCGAGTTTTGACGAGGTCCCTATAACCGGACCCTAGAGTTCGCGAAAAGTTTGGATCGCCCCGGGAAACAAAATCAGTGAGTAATATCGTACAAAAATGGATTGAATGGAACAAATCTAGGAGTTTTGATGAGGTCCCTTTAACCAGTCCCAGAATTCCCCGAACGTTTGTAGCGCCCCAAGACCCAAACACAGTGAGTAATAGCATACAAAACTCGCTAGAATGGACCAAATCTGTGAGTTTTGACGAGGTCCCGATAGCCGGACTCCAGAGTTCGCGGAACGTCCGTATCAAACCGGGAACCAAAATCAGTGAGTAATAGCATACAAAACTGGCCAGAATGTATGAAATGGTGAATTTTGACGAGGTCCCCGTAACCGACCCCATGAGTTCCCAGAATGTTTGTATCGCCCCGGCACGCAAAATCACTGAGTAATAGGATAGCAAACTAGCTAGAATGAACCGAATTTGCGAGTTTTGATGAGGTTCAAATAACAAGACCCCAGAGTTCGCGGAATGCTAGGATCGCCCTGGAAACCAAAATCACAGATAGTCATAGCATACAAAATTGGACAGAATGGACCAAATTTGCGAGTTTTGACGAGGTCCGCATAACCGCCCCCCCAGAGTTTGCCCGAACGTTTGTAGCGCCCCAGGATCCAAACACAGTGAGTAATAGCATACAAAACTGGCCAGCATTGACCAAATCTGTGAGTTTTGACGAGGTACCCGTAACCGGTGCCCAAAGTTCCATGAACGTTTGTCGCGCCCTCAGACCCAAACACAGTAAGTAATAGCATACAAAACTGGCCAAAATGGACCAAATCTGCGAGTTTTGACGAGGTCCCCGTAACCGTACCCCGAAGTACCCCGAACGTTCATATCGCCCCTGGACCCAAAATCAGTGAGCAATAGCATGGAAAACTGGCCATAATCGACCAAATGTGCAAGTTTTGACGAGGTGCCCGTAAGCGGTCCCCAGAGTTCCCCAAAAGTTTGTAGTGCCCAGGACCCAAACACAGTGAGTAATAGCATACAAAACTGGCTTGAATGGACCAAATTTGCGAGTTTTGATGAGGTTCCATTAATCGGACCCCAGAGTTTGTGGAACGTTCGGATCGCCCTCGGAACCAAAATCACAAATAGTAATAGCATACAAAACTGGACATAATGGACCAAATTTGCGTGTTTTGACGAGGTCCCCGTAACCGGCCCCCAGAGTTCCCCGAACGTTTTTAGTGCCCCAGGACCCAAACACAGTGATTATAGCATACAAAACAGGGTAGAATGGACCAAATATGCGAGTTTTGTCGAGGTCCCCAAAACCGGACCCCTAGAGTTTGCAGAACTTTCGGATCGCCCCGGGAACCAAAGTTAGTGAGTAATAGAATACAAAACTGGCCAGAATGTATAATATTGGTAAGTTTTGACGAGGTCCCCGTAACAGAACCCAGGAGCTCCGTGAATGTTTTTATCGCCCCGGGACCCAAAATTAGTGAGTTAGCAAACTGGCTAGAAGGAACCAAAGTCAGTGAGTAATAACATACAAAACTGGCCAGAATGTATAATATTGGTGAGTTTTGACGAGGTTTCCGTCACCGGGTCCTCAAGTTAAACGAACGTTTGTATCGCCCTGGGACCCAAAATCAGTGAGTAATAGCATATAAAACTGGCCATAATGGACTAAATCTGCGAGTTTTGACGAGGTCCCCGTAACCAGTTCCTAGAGTTCGTGAAACTTTCAGATCACCCCGGGAAACAAAATGAGTGAATAATAGCGTACAAAACTGGACAGAATGGAACAAATCTACGAGTTTTGATGAGGTCCCCATAACCGGTCCCCAGAGTTCCCCGAACGTTTGTAACGCCCCAGGACCCAAACACAGTGATTAATAGCATACAAAACTGTCTAGAATGGACCAAATCTGTGAGTTTTGACGAGGTCCCGATAGCCGGACTCCAGAGTTCATGGAACTTTCGGATTGCCCCGGGAACCAAAATGAGTGAGTAATAGCATACAAAACTTGTAAGAATCTTTAAAATGGTGAATTGTGATGAGGTGTCCGTAACCGGGTCTCGAAGTTAAACGAACGTTCATAACGCCCCGGGACCCAAAATCAGTGAGTAATAGCGTATAAAACTTGCCAACATTGACCAAATCTGCGAGTTTTGACGAGGAACCCGTAACCGGTCCCTAGAGTTCGCGAAATCTGGCCCCAAAGTTCCCTAAACGTTTATAGCGCCCCCGGACCCAAACACAGTAAATAATAGCATACAAAACTGGCCAGAATGGACCAAATCTGCGAGTTTTGACGAGATCCCCGTAGCCGACCCCGAAGTTCCCCGAACGTTCATGTCGCCCGAGACCCAAAATCGGTGAGTAATAGCATGGAAAACTGGCCAGAATGGACCAACTCTGCGAGTTTTGAGGAGGTCCCCGTAACCGGTCCCAGAGTTCCCCGAATGTTTGTAGCGCCCAGGAACCAAACACAGTGAGTAATAGCATACAAAAATGGCTAGAATGGACCAAATCTGCGAGTTTTGATGAGGTTCCAATAATCGTACCCGAGAGTTCGTGGAACGTTTGGATCGCCCTCGGAACCAAAATCACAGATAGTAATAGCATACAAAACTGGACAGAATGGACCAAATTTGCGAGTTTTGACGAGGTCCCCGTAACCGGCCCCCAGAGTTCCCCGAAAGTTTTTAGCGCCCCAGGACCCAAACACACTGACCAATAGCATACAAAACTCGGTAGAATGGACCAAATCTGTGAGTTTTGTCAAGGTCCCCATAACCGGACCCCTAGAGTTTGCGGAACGTTTGGAGCGCCCCGGGAACCAAAGTCAGTGAGTAATATCATACAAAACTCGCCAGAATGTATAATATTGGTGAGTTTTGACGAGGTTCCCGCAACCGAACCCAGGAGCTCCGTGAATGTTTGTATCACCCCGAGACCCAAAATTAGTGAGTTAGCAAACTGGCTCTAATGTACCAAAGTCAGTGAGTAATAGCATACAAAACTGGCCAGAATGTATAATATTGGTGAGTTTTGACGAGGTCTCCGTCACCGGGTCCTGAAGTTAAACGAACGTTTGTATCTGCGAGTTTTGACGAGGTCCCCGTAACCGGTCCCTAGAGTTCGCGAAACGTTCAGATCACCCCGGGAAACAAAATCAGTGAATAATTGTGTACAAAATTGGACAGAATGGAACAAATCTACGAGTTTTGATGAGGTCCCCATAACCGGTCCCCAGATTTGCCCGAACGTTTGTAACGCCCCAGGACCCAAATGCACTGAGTAATAGCATACAAAACTGTCAAGAATGGACCAAATCTGCGAGTTTTGACGAGGTCCCGATAGCTGGACTCCAGAGTTCGCGGAACGTTCGGATCGCCCCGGGAACCAAAATAAGTGAGTAATAGCATACAAAACTCGCTAGAATGGACCAAATCTGTGAGTTTTGACGAGGTCCCGATAGCCGGACTCCAGAGTTCGCGTAACGTCCGTATCAAACCGGGAACCAAAATCAGTGGGTAATAGCATACAAAACTGACCAGAATGTATGAAATGGTGAATTTTGACGAGGTCCCCGTAACCGACCCCATGAGTTCCAGAATGTTTGTATCGCCCCGGCACGCAAAATCACTGAGTAATAGGATAGCAAACTGGCTAGAATGGACCGAATCAGCGAGTTTTGATGAGGTTCAAATAACAAGACCCCAGAGTTCGCGGAATGCTAGGATCGCCCTGGAAACCAAAATCACAGATAGTCATAGCATACAAAATTGGACAGAATGGACCAAATTTGCGATTTTTGACGAGGTCCGCATAACCGTCCCCCCGAGTTTGCCCGAACGTTTGTAGCGCCCCAGGATCCAAACACAGTGAGTAATAGCATACAAAACTGGCCAGCATTGACCAAATCTGCGAGTTTTGACGAGGTACCCGTAACCGGTGCCCAAAGTTCCCTGAACGTTTGTTGTGCCCTCAGACCCAAACACAGTAAGTAATAGCATACAAAACTGGCCAAAATGGACCAAATCTGCGAGTTTTGACGAGGTCCCCGTAACCGTACCCCGAAGTACCCCGAACGTTCATATCGCCCCTAGACCCAAAATCAGTGAGCAATAGCATGGAAAACTGGCCATAATCGACCAAATGTGCAAGTTTTGACGAGGTGCCCGTAACCGGTCCCCAGAGTTCCCCAAAAGTTTGTAGTGCCCAGGACCCAAACACAGTGAGTAATAGCATACAAAACTGGCTTGAATGGACCAAATTTGCGAGTTTTGATGAGGTTCCATTAATCGGACCCCAGAGTTTGTGGAACGTTCGGATCGCCCTCGGAACCAAAATCACAAATAGTAATAGCATACAAAACTGGACATAATGGACCAAATTTGCGTGTTTTGACGAGGTCCCCGTAACCGGCCCCAGAGTTCCCCGAACGTTTTTAGTGCCCCAGGACCCAAACACAGTGATTATAGCATACAAAACAGGGTAGAATGGACCAAATATGCGAGTTTTGTCGAGGTCCCCAAAACCGGACCCCTAGAGTTTGCAGAACTTTCGGATCGCCCCGGGAACCAAAGTTAGTGAGTAATAGAATACAAAACTGGCCAGAATGTATAATATTGGTAAGTTTTGACGAGGTCCCCGTAACAGAACCCAGGAGCTCCCTGAATGTTTTTATCGCCCCGGGACCCAAAATTAGTGAGTTAGCAAACTGGCTAGAATGAACCAAAGTCAGTGAGTAATAGCATACAAAACTGGCCAGAATGTATAATATTGGTGAGTTTTGACGAGGTTTCTGTCACCGGGTCCTCAAGTTAAACGAACGTTTGTATCGCCCTGGGACCCAAAATCAGTGAGTAATAGCATATAAAACTGGCCATAATGGACTAAATCTACTAGTTTTGACGAGGTCCCCGTAACCAGTTCCTAGAGTTCGTGAAACTTTCAGATCACCCCGGGAAACAAAATCAGTGAATAATAGCATACAAAACTGGACAGAATGGAACAAATCTACGAGTTTTGATGAGGTCCCCATAACCGGTCCCCAGAGTTCCCCGAACGTTTGTAACGCCCCAGGACCCAAACACAGTGATTAATAGCATACAAAACTATCTAGAATGGACCAAATCTGCGAGTTTTGACGAGGTCCCGATAGCCGGACTCCAGAGTTCACGGAACTTTCGGATTGCCCCGGGAACCAAAATGAGTGAGTAATAGCATACAAAACTTGTAAGAATCTTTAAAATGGTGAATTGTGATGAGTTGTCCGTAACCGAGTCTCGAAGTTAAACGAACGTTCATAACGCCCCGGGACCCAAAATCAGTGAGTAATAGCGTATAAAACATGCCAACATTGACCAAATCTGCGAGTTTTGACGAGGAACCCGTAACCGGTCCCTAGAGTTCACGAAATCTGGCCGCAAAGTTCCCTAAACGTTTATAGCGCCCCCGGACCCAAACACAGTAAATAATAGCATACAAAACTGGCCAGAATGGACCAAATCTGCGAGTTTTGACGAGATCCCCGTAACCGACCCCGAAGTTCCCCGAACGTTCATGTCGCCCCGAGACCCAAAATCGGTGAGTAATAGCATGGAAAACTGGCCAGAATGGACCAACTCTGCGAGTTTTGAGGAGGTCCCCGTAACCGGTCCCAGAGTTCCCCGAATGTTTGTAGCGCCCAGGAACCAAACATAGTGAGTAATAGCATACAAAAATGGCTAGAATGGACCAAATCTGCGAGTTTTGATGAGGTTCCAATAACCGTACCCGAGAGTTCGTGGAACGTTTGGATCGCCCTCGGAACCAAAATCACAGATAGTAATAGCATACAAAACTGGACAGAATGGACCAAATTTGCGAGTTTTGACGAGGTCCCCGTAACCGGCCCCCAGAGTTCCCCGAAAGTTTTTAGCGCCCCAGGACCCAAACACACTGACCAATAGCATACAAAACTCGGTAGAATGGACCAAATCTGTGAGTTTTGTCAAGGTCCCCATAACCGGACCCCTAGAGTTTGCGGAACGTTTGGATCGCCCCGGGAACCAAAGTCAGTGAGTAATATCATACAAAACTGGCGAGAATGTATAATATTGGTGAGTTTTGACGAGGTTCCCGCAACCGAACCCAGGAGCTCCGTGAATGTTTGTATCACCCCGGGACCCAAAATTAGTGAGTTAGCAAACTGGCTCTAATGAACCAAAGTCAGTGAGTAATAGCATACAAAACTGGCCAGAATGTATAATATTGGTGAGTTTTGACGAGGTCTCCGTCACCGGGTCCTGATGTTAAACGAACGTTTGTATCTGCGAGTTTTGACGAGGTCCCCGTAACCGGTCCCTAGAGTTCGCGAAACGTTCGGATCACCCCGGGAAACAAAATCAGTGAATAATAGCGTACAAAATTGGACAGAATGGAACAAATCTACGAGTTTTGATGAGGTCCCCATAACCGGTCCCCAGATTTGCCCGAACGTTTGTAACGCCCCAGGACCCAAACACACTGAGTAATAGCATACAAAACTGTCTAGAATGGACCAAATCTGCGAGTTTTGACGAGGTCCCGATAGCTGGACTCCAGAGTTCGCGGGACGTTCGGATCGCCCCGGGAACCAAAATAAGTGAGTAATAGCATACAAAACTGGCCAGAATGTATAAAATGGTAAATTTTGACGAGGTCCCCGTAATGGAGCCCAGGAGCTCCCGGAACGTTGATAACGCCCCGGGACCCAAAATTAGTGAGTAATAGCATAGGAAACTAGCTAAAATGGACCATATTTGTGAGTTTTGATGAGGTCTCCGTAACCGGGTCTCAAAGTTAAACAAACGTTCATAACACCCCGAGACCCCAAATCAGTGAGTAATAACATACAACACTGGCCAGAATGGACCAAATCTGCGTGTTTTTGACGAGGTCCCCGTCACCGGTCTCTAGAATTTGCGAAACGTTCGGATCGCCTCCGGAAACAAAATCACTGAGCAATAGCATCCAAAACTAGACAGAATGGACCAAATCTACGAGTTTTGACGAGGTCCCCGTAACCGGTCCCAGAGTTCCCCGAACGTTTGTAGTGCCCCTGGACCCAAATAAAGTGAATAATAGCATACAAAACTGGCTAGAAAGGACCAAATCTGCGAGTTTTGATGAGGTTCACATATCCGGACGCCAGAGTTCACGGGATGTTCATATTGCCCCGAGAACCAAAATCACAAATAGTAATATCATACAAAACTGGCCAGAATGGATCAAATTTGCGAGTTTTTTATGAGGTCCCCGTAATCGGACCCCCAAGTTCCCCGAACATTCATATCGCCCCGGGATAGAAACACACTGAGTAATAGCACACAAAACTGACCAGAATGGACGTATCTGGACCCCGAAGTTCCCCTAAAGTTCGTGTTACCGCGGGACTCAAAATCAGTGAGTTATAGCATACAAAACTGGCCAGGATGGACCAAATCTGCGAGTTTTCACGAGGTACCCGTAAGCGGTCCCCAGAGTTCCCTGAACGTTTGTAGCGCCCCAGGACCCAAACACAGTAAGTAATAGCATACAAAACTAGCCAGAATGGACCAAATCTGCGAGTTTTGACGAGGTCCCTATAACCGGACCCTAGAGTTCGCGAAAAGTTTGGATCTCCCCGGGAAACAAAATCAGTGAGTAATATCGTACAAAAATGGATTGAATGGAACAAATCTACGAGTTTTGATGAGGTCCCTTTAACCAGTCCCAGAATTCCCCGAACGTTTGTAGCGCCCCAGGACCCAAACATAGTGAGTAATAGCATACAAAACTCGCTAGAATGGACCAAATCTGTGAGTTTTGACGAGGTCCCGATAGCCGGACTCCAGAGTTCGCGGAACGTCCCTATCAAACCGGGAACCAAAATCAGTGAATAATAGCATACAAAACTGGCCAGAATGTATGAAATGGTGAATTTTGACGAGGTCCCCGTAACCGACCCCATGAGTTCCCAGAATGTTTGTATCGCCCCGGCACGCAAAATCACTGAGTAATAGGATAGCAAACTGGCTAGAATGGACCGAATCTGCGAGTTTTGATGAGGTTCAAATAACAAGACCCCAGAGTTCGCGGAATGCTAGGATCGCCCTGGAAACCAAAATCACAGATAGTCATAGCATACAAAATTGGACAGAATGGACCAAATTTGCGAGTTTTGACGAGGTCCGCATAACCCCCCCCCCCCCCAGAGTTTGCCCGAACGTTTGTAGCGCCCCAGGATCCAAACACAGTGAGTAATAGCATACAAAACTGGCCAGCATTGACCAAATCTGCGAGTTTTGACGAGGTACCCGTAACCGGTGCCCAAAGTTCCCTGAACGTTTGTTGCGCCCTCAGACCCAAACACAGTAAGTAATAGCATACAAAACTGGCCAAAATGGACCAAATCTGCGAGTTTTGACGAGGTCCCCGTAACCGTACCCCGAAGTACCCCGAACGTTCATATCGCCCCGGGACCCAAAATCAGTGAGCAATAGCATGGAAAACTGGCCATAATCGACCAAATGTGCAAGTTTTGACGAGGTGCCCGTAACTGGTCCCCAGAGTTCCCCAAAAGTTTGTAGTGCCCAGGACCCAAACACAGTGAGTAATAGCATACAAAACTGGCTTGAATGGACCAAATTTGCGAGTTTTGATGAGGTTCCATTAATCGGACCCCAGAGTTTGTGGAACGTTCGGATCGCCCTCGGAACCAAAATCACAAATAGTAATAGCATACAAAACTGGACATAATGGACCAAATTTGCGTGTTTTGACGAGGTCCCCGTAACCGGCCCCCAGAGTTCCCCGAACGTTTTTAGTGCCCCAGGACCCAAACACAGTGATTATAGCATACAAAACAGGGTAGAATGGACCAAATATGCGAGTTTTGTCGAGGTCCCCAAAACCGGACCCCTAGAGTTTGCAGAACTTTCGGATCGCCCCGGGAACCAAAGTTAGTGAGTAATAGAATACAAAACTGGCCAGAATGTATAATATTGGTAAGTTTTGACGAGGTCCCCGTAACAGAACCCAGGAGCTCCCTGAATGTTTTTATCGCCCCGGGACCCAAAATTAGTGAGTTAGCAAACTGGCTAGAATGAACCAAAGTCAGTGAGTAATAGCATACAAAACTGGCCAGAATGTATAATATTGGTGAGTTTTGACGAGGTTTCCATCACCGGGTCCTCAAGTTAAACGAACGTTTGTATCGCCCTGGGACCCAAAATCAGTGAGTAATAGCATATAAAACTGGCCATAATGGACTAAATCTACGAGTTTTGACGAGGTCCCCGTAACCAGTTCCTAGAGTTCGTGAAACTTTCAGATCACCCCGGGAAACAAAATCAGTGAATAATAGCATACAAAACTGGACAGAATGGAACAAATCTACGAGTTTTGATGAGGTCCCCATAACCGGTCCCCAGAGTTCCCCGAACGTTTGTAACGCCCCAGGACCCAAACACAGTGATTAATAGCATACAAAACTATCTAGAATGGACCAAATCTGCGAGTTTTGACGAGGTCCCGATAGCCGGACTCCAGAGTTCACGGAACTTTCGGATTGCCCCGGGAACCAAAATGAGTGAGTAATAGCATACAAAACTTGTAAGAATCTTTAAAATGGTGAATTGTGATGAGGTGTCCGTAACCGGGTCTCGAAGTTAAACGAACGTTCATAACGCCCCGGGACCCAAAATCAGTGAGTAATAGCGTATAAAACATGCCAACATTGACCAAATCTGCGAGTTTTGACGAGGAACCCGTAACCGGTCCCTAGAGTTCGCGAAATCTGGCCCGAAAGTTCCCTAAACGTTTATAGCGCCCCCGGACCCAAACACAGTAAATAATAGCATACAAAACTGGCCAGAATGGACCAAATCTGCGAGTTTTGACGAGATCCCCGTAACCGACCCCGAAGTTCCCCGAACGTTCATGTCGCCCCGAGACCCAAAATCGGTGAGTAATAGCATGGAAAACTGGCCAGAATGGACCAACTCTGCGAGTTTTGAGGAGGTCCCCGTAACCGGTCCCAGAGTTCCCCGAATGTTTGTAGCGCCCAGGAACCAAACACAGTGAGTAATAGCATACAAAAATGGCTAGAATGGACCAAATCTGCGAGTTTTGATGAGGTTCCAATAACCGTACCCGAGAGTTCGTGGAACGTTTGGATCGCCCTCGGAACCAAAATCACAGATAGTAATAGCATACAAAACTGGACAGAATGGACCAAATTTGCGAGTTTTGACGAGGTCCCCGTAACCGGCCCCCAGAGTTCCCCGAAAGTTTTTAGCGCCACAGGACCCAAACACACTGACCAATAGCATACAAAACTGGGTAGAATGGACCAAATCTGTGAGTTTTGTCGAGGTCCCCATAACCGGACCCCTAGAGTTTGTAGAACGTTTGGATCGCCCCGGGAACCAAAGTCAGTGAGTAATATCATACAAAACTGGCCAGAATGTATAATATTGGTGAGTTTTGACGAGGTTCCCGCAACCGAACCCAGGAGCTCCGTGAATGTTTGTATCACCCCGGGACCCAAAATTAGGGAGTTAGCAAACTGGCTCTAATGAACCAAAGTCAGTGAGTAATAGCATACAAAACTGGCCAGAATGTATAATATTGGTGAGTTTTGACGAGGTCTCCGTCACCGGGTCCTGAAGTTAAACGAACGTTTGTATCTGCGAGTTTTGACGAGGTCCCCGTAACCGGTCCCTAGAGTTCGCGAAACGTTCGGATCACCCCGGGAAACAAAATCAGTGAATAATAGCGTACAAAATTGGACAGAATGGAACAAATCTACGAGTTTTGATAAGGTCCCCATAACCGGTCCCCAGATTTGCCCGAACGTTTGTAACGCCCCAGGACCCAAACACACTGAGTAATAGCATACAAAACTGTCTAGAATGGACCAAATCTGCGAGTTTTGACGAGGTCCCGATAGCTGGACTCCAGAGTTCGCGGGACGTTCGGATCGCCCCGGGAACCAAAATAAGTGAGTAATAGCATACAAAACTGGCCGGAATGTATAAAATGGTAAATTTTGACGAGGTCCCCGTAATGGAGCCCAGGAGCTCCCGGAACGTTGATATCGCCTCGGGACCCAAAATTATTGAGCAATAGCATACAAAACTGGCCAGAATGTATGAAATGGGGAATTTTGACGAGGTCCCCGTAACCGACCCCATGAGTTCCCAGAATGTTTGTATCGCCCCGGCACGCAAAATCACTGAGTAATAGGATAGCAAACTGGCTAGAATGGACCGAATCTGCGAGTTTTGATGAGGTTCAAATAACAAGACCCCAGAGTTTGCGGAATGCTAGGATCGCCCTGGAAACCAAAATCACAGATAGTCATAGCATACAAAATTGGACAGAATGGACCAAATTTGCAAGTTTTGACGAGGTCCGCATAACCGCCCCCCAGAGTTTGCCCGAACGTTTGTAGTGCCCCAGGATCCAAACACAGTGAGTAATAGCATACAAAACTGGCCAGCATTGACCAAATCTGCGAGTTTTGACGAGGTACCCGTAACCGGTGCCCAAAGTTCCCTGAACGTTTGTTGCGCCCTCAGACCCAAACACAGTAAGTAATAGCATACAAAACTGGCCAAAATGGACCAAATCTGCGAGTTTTGACGAGGTCCCCGTAACCGTACCCCGAAGTACCCCGAACGTTCATATCGCCCCGGGACCCAAAATCAGTGAGCAATAGCATGGAAAACTGGCCATAATCGACCAAATGTGCAAGTTTTGACGAGGTGCCCGTAACCGGTCCCCAGAGTTCCCCAAAAGTTTGTAGTGCCCAGGACCCAAACACAGTGAGTAATAGCATACAAAACTGGCTAGAATGGACCAAATTTGCCATTTTTGATGAGGTTCCATTAATCGGACCCCAGAGTTTGTGGAACGTTCGGATCGCCCTCGGAACCAAAATCACAAATAGTAATAGCATACAAAACTGGACATAATGGACCAAATTTGCGTGTTTTGACGAGGTCCCCGTAACCGGCCCCCAGAGTTCCCCGAACGTTTTTAGTGCCCCAGGACCCAAACACAGTGACTAATAGCATACAAAACAGGGTAGAATGGACCAAATATGCGAGTTTTGTCGAGGTCCCCAAAACTGGACCCCTAGAGTTTGCAGAACTTTCGGATCGCCCCGGGAACCAAAGTCACTGAGTAATAGAATACAAAACTGGCCAGAATGTATAATATTGGTAAGTTTTGACAAGGTTCCCGTAACAGAACCGAGGAGCTCCCTGAATGTTTTTATCGCCCCAGGACCCAAAATTAGTGAGTTAGCAAACTGGCTAGAATGAACCAAAGTTAGTGAGTAATAGCATACAAAACTGGCCAGAATGTATAATATTGGTGAGTTTTGACGAGGTTTCCGTCACCGGGCCCTCAAGTTAAACGAACGTTTGTATCGCCCTGGGACCCAAAATCAGTGAGTAATAGCATATAAAACTGGCCATAATGGACTAAATCTGCGAGTTTTGACGAGGTCCCCGTAACCAGTTCCTAGAGTTCGTGAAACTTTCAGATCACCCCGGGAAACAAAATCAGTGAATAATAGCGTACAAAACTGGACAGAATGGAACAAATCTACGAGTTTTGATGAGGTCCCCATAACCGGTCCCCAGAGTTCCCCGAACGTTTGTAACGCCCCAGGACCCAAACACAGTGATTAATAGCATACAAACTGTCTAGAATGACCAAATCTGTGAGTTTTGACGAGGTCCCGATAGCCGGACTCCAGAGTTCGCGGAACGTTTGGATCAACCCGGGAACCAAAATTAGTGAGTAATAGCATACAAAACTGGCCAGAATGTATAAAATGGTGAATATTGACGAGTTCCCGTAATCGAGCCCAGGAGCTCCCGGAATGTTTGTATCACCACGGGAACCAAAATGAGTAATAACATAGCAAACTGGCTAGAATGGACCAAATTTGCGAGTTTTGACGAGGTCTCCGTAACCGGGTCCCGAAGTTAAATGAACGTTCATAACGCCCCGGGAAACAAAATCAGTGAGTAATAGCGTACAAAACTGGATAGAATGGAACAAATCTACGAGTTTTGATGAGGTCCCTGTAACCAGTCCCAGAGTTCCCCGAACGTTTGTAGCGCCCCAGCACCCAAACACAGTGAGTAATAGCATACAAAACTGGCTTGAATGGACCAAATCTGTCAGTTTTGACGAGGTCCCGATAGCCGGACACCAGTGTTCGCCGAACGTCCGAATCGCACCGGGAACCAAAATCAGTAAGTAATAGCATACAAAACTGGTCAGAATGTATAAAATGGTGAATTTTGACGGGGTCCCCGTAATCGACCCCATGAACTCCCAGAACGTTTGTATCGCCCCAGGACCCAAAATCAAAGAGTAATAGTATAGAAAACTGGCTAGGATGGACAGAATCTATGATTTTTGATGAGGTTCAAATAACAAGACCCCAGAGTTCGCGGAACGTTCGAATCGCCCTGGAAACCAAAATCACAGATAGTAATAGCATACAAAACTGGACAGAATGGACCAAATTTGTGAGTTTTGACGAGTTCCCCATAACCGGCCCCCAGAGTTTGCCCGAACGTTTGTAGCGCCCCTGGACCCAAACACAGTGAGTAATAGCATACAAAACTGGCCAGAATGGACTAAATCTGAGAGTTTTGACGAGGTACCCGTAACCGGTACCCAAAGTTCCCTGAACGTTTGTTGCGCCCTCGGACCCAAGCACAGTAAGTAATAGCATAGCAAACTGGCCAGAATGGACCAAATCTGCGAGTTTTGACGAGGTCCCCGTAACCGTACCCCGAAGTACCCCGAACGTTCATATCGCCCCGGGACCCAAAATCAGTGAGTAATAGCATGGAAAAATGGCCATAATGGACCAAATATGCAAGTTTTGACGAGGTCCGAATACCGGTCCTCAGAGTTCCCCGAATGTTTGTAGCGCCCAGGACCCAAACACAGTGAGTAATAGCATACAAAAATGGCTAGAATGGACCAAATCTGCGAGTTCTGATGAGGTTCCAATAACCGGACCCCAGAGTTCGTGGAACGTTCGGATCGCCCTCGGAACCAAAATCATAGATAGTAATAGCATATAAAACTGGACAGAATGGACCGAATTTGCAAGTTTTGACGAGGTCCCCGTAACCGGCCCCTAGAGTTACCCGAACGTTTTTAGCGCCCCAGGACCCAAACATAGTGACTAATAGCATACAAAACTGGCCAGAATGGACCAAATATGCGAGTTTTGACGAGCTGCCCGTAATAGGTCCCGAAAGTTCCCCCAACGTTCGGATCTCCCCGGGAAACAAAATCAGTGAGTAATAGCATGGAAAACTGGCGAGAATGGACCAAATCTGCGAGTTTTGACGAGGTCCCCGTAACCGGTCCACAGAGTTAGCGAAACGTTCAGATCGCCCTGGTAAACAAAATCAGTGAGTAATAGCATATAAAACTGGTGAGAATGGAGCAAATATGTGAGTTTTGATGAGGTTCCCGTAACCGGTCCCCGGAGTTCGTGGAACGTTCGGATCGCCACGGGAACCAGAATCAATGAGTAATACCGTACAAAACTGGCTAGAATGTATAAAATCTGTGAGTTTTGACGAGATCCCCGTAACCGGCCCCAGGAGTTCCCCAAACATTTGTAACGCCCCGAGACCCAAACAAAGTGAGTAATAGAATAGAAAACTGGCCAGAATGGACCAAATCTACGAGTTTTGACGAGATCCACGTAACTGCACTCCGAAGTTCCCCTAATGTTCGTATTGTTGGAATTGTGCCCTAGAGGCAATAATAAATATAGTTATTATTATAATTCCTGTATCAAGATAATCGTTTATTATCCATGCTATAATTGTATTGAATGAAGACTCATTTACATGTGTGGATATATAGACAAAACACCATCCCTAGCATGCCTCTAGTTGGCTAGCCAGTTGATCGATGATAGTCAGTGTCTTCTGATTATGAACAAGGTGTTGTTGCTTGATAACTGGATCACGTCATTGGGAGAGACATGCCGGTAAACGAGACATGCCGATATAGCAAACAAAACTGGCCATAATGGACCAAATCTGCGAGTTTTGACGAGGTCCCCGTAACCGGTCCGCAGAGTTCGCGGAACGTTCAGATCGCCCCGGTAAACAAAACAAAATCAGTGAGTAATAGCATATAAAACTAGCGAGAATGGAGCAAATCTGTAAGTTTTGATGAGGTCCCCATAACCGGTCCCGGAGTTCTCGAAACGTTCAGATCGCCATGGGAACCAGAATCACCGAGTAATACCGTACAAAATTGGCTAGAATGTATAAAATCTGTGAGTTTTGACGAGGTCCCCGTAACTGGACCCAAGAGTTCCCCAAACGTTTGTAGCGCCTTGGGACCCAAATAGAGTGAGTAATAACATACAAAATTGGCCACAATGGACCAAAGCTATGAGTTTTGACGAGATCCACGTAACTGGATCCCGAAGTTCCCCTAATGTTCGTATCGCCAAGGGACCCAAAATCATTTAGTAATAGCATCGAAAACTCGCCTGAATGAACTAAATCTGCGAGTTTTAGCGAGGTCCCCGTAACTGGTACCTAGAATTCCCCGATGGTTTGTAGCGCCCGAGGACCCAAATACAGAGAGTAATAGCATACAAAACTGGCGAGAATGGACCAAATATGCGAGTTTTGACGAGGTCCCCTTAACCGGTCCGCAGAGTTCGCGGAACGTTCGAATCTCCCCGGGAAACAAAATCACTAAGTAATAGCATACAAAACTAGCTAGAATGGACCAAATCTGCGAGTTTTGACGAGGTCCCCGTAAACGGTCCCGAAAGTTCCCTCAACGTTTGTACCGGCCCAGGACCCAAACACAGTAAGTAATAGCATACAAAACTGGCCAGAATGGACCAAATCTGCGAGTTTTGACGCGGTCCCCGTAACCGGAACCCGAAGTTCCCTGAACGTTCATATCGCCCCGGGACCCAAAATCAGTGAGTAATAGCATGGAAAACATGCCAGAATGGACAAAATATGCGAGTTTTGACGAGGTCCCCGTAACCGGTCGCCAGAGTTTGCGGAACATTGGGATAGACCCGGGAAACTAAATCACTCAGTAATAGCATACAAAACTGGACAACATGGACCAAATCTACGAGTTTTGACAAGGTGCCCGTAACCGGTCCCTATATTTCCCCGTACGTTTGTAGCGCCCCAGGACCCAAACACAGCGAGTAATAGCATACAAAACTTCCTAGAATGGACAAAATCTGTGAGTTTTGACGAGGTTCACATGATCAGACCCAAGAACTCGCGGAACTTTCGTATCGCCCCGTGGACCAAAATCACAAATAGTAATAGCATACAAAACTGACGAGAACGGACCAAATTTGCGTGTTTTGACGAGGTCCCCGTAACCAGTCCGCTGAGTTCGCGGAACATTCGGATGGCCCCGGGAAACAAAAGCACTAAGTAATAGCATAAAAACAGGCGAGAATGGATCAAATCTGTGAGTTTTGAGGAGGTCCCCTTAACCGGTCCCAGAGTACCCCGACGGTTTGTAGCACCCGAGGACCCAAAATCAATGAGTAATAGCATGGAAAATGGGCGAGAATGGACCAAATCTGTCAGTTTGGACGAGGTCCCCATAACCGGTCCGCAGAGTTCGCAGAACGTTCAGATCGCCCTGGTAAACAAAATCAGTGAGTAATAGCATATAAAACTGGCGAGAATGGAGCAAATATATGAGTTTTGACAGGTGACCGCAACCGGTCCCCGGAGTTCGCGGAATGTTTGGATCGCCACGGGAACCAGAATCAGTGAGTAATACTGTACAAAACTGGCTAGAACATATAAAATTTGTGAGTTTTGACGAGGTCCCCGTAACCAGACCCAGGAGTTCCCCAAACGTTTGTAGCGCCCTGGGACCCAAACAGAGCGAGTAATAGCATACAAAACTGGCCACAATGGACCAAATCTACGAGTGTTGACGAGGTGCACGTAAATGGACCCCGAAGTTCCCCTAATGTTCGTATCGCTAAGGGGCCCAAAATCATTGAGCAGTAGCATCGAAAACTTGCCAGAATGAACCAAATCTGTGAGTTTTAACGAAGTCCCTGTAACCGGTCCCCAGAGTTCCGGACGGTTTGTAGCGCCCGCGGACCAAATTACTATGAGTAATAGCATACAAAACTCGCCAGAATGGACCAAATATGCGAGTTCCGACGAGCTGCCGTAATAGGTCCCGAAAGGTCCCTCGACGTTCGGATCGCCCCGGGAAACAAAATCAGTGAGTAATAGCATGGAAAACTGGCGTGAATGGACCAAATCTGTGAGTTTTGACGAGGTCCCCGTAACCGGTTCGCAGAGTTAGCGAAACGTTCAGATCGCCCCGGTAAACAAAATCAGTGAGTAATAGCATACAAAACTGGCGAGAATGGAGCAAATTTGTGAGTTTTGACGAGGTCACCGTAACCGGTCCCCGGAGTTCATGGAACGTTCGGATCGCCACGGGAACCAAAATCAGTGAGTAATACCGTACAAAACTGGCTAGAATGTATAAAATCTTTGAGTTTTAACGAGGTCCCCGTAACCGGACCCAGGAGTAATAGCATACAAAATTGGCAAGAATGCACCAAATCTGCGAGTTTTGACGAGGTCCCCGTAACCGGTCCCGAAAATTCCCTCAACGTTTGTAGCGCCCCAGGACCCAAACACAGCGAGTAATAGCATACAAATGTACACAGAATGGACCAAATCTAAGAGTTTTGACGAGGTCCCCGTAACCGTACCCCGAAGTTCCCTAAACGTTCATATCGTCCACGGACCCAAAATCAGTGAGTAATAGCATACAAAACTGGCGAGAATGCACCAAATTTTTGTGTTTTGATGAGATCCATCTAACCGGTCCCTAGAGTTTCCCGAACATTTGTAGGGCCCCAAGACCTAAATACAGTGAGTAATACCATACATAACTGGCTAGAATGGACCAAATCTGCAAGTTTTGACGAGGGACCCATAACCGGACCCCAGAGTTCACGAAACGTTCGGATCACCCCGGGAACCAAAATTCATGAGTAATAGCATGCAAAACTGGCGAGAATGTATAAAATCGGTGAGTTTTGACGAGGTCCCCATAACCGGTCCCTGGAGTTCGTGGAACGTTCGGATCGCCATGGGAACCAGAATCGGTGAGTAATACCATACACAACTAGCTAGAATGTATAAAATCTGTGAGTTTTGACGAGGTCCCCGTAACCGGACCCAGGAGTTTCCCAAACGTTTGTAGCACCCCGGGACCCAAACAGAGTGAGTAATAACATGCAAAATTGGCCACAATGGACCAAATCTACGAGTTTTGACGAGATCCACGTAACTGGACCTCGAAGTTCCCCTAATGTTCGTATCGCTAAGGGACCCAAAATCATTGAGTAGTAGCATCGAAAACTTGCCAGAATGAACCAAATCTGCGATTTTTAACGAGGTCCGTGTAACCGGTCCCTAGAGTTCCCCGACGGTTTGTAGCGCCCGAGGACCCAAATACAATGAGTAATAGCATACAAAACTTGCCAGAATGGACCAAATATGCGAGTTTTGACGAGCTGCCCGTAATAGGTCCCGAAAGTTCGCCCAACGTTCGGATCGCCCCGGGAAACAAAATCTGTGTGTAATAGCATGGAAAACTCGCGAGAATGGACCAAATCTGCGAGTTTGACGAGGTCCCCGTAACCAGTCCGCAGAGTTAGCAAAACGTTCAGATCGCCCTGGTAAACAAAATCAGTGAGTAATAGCATATAAAACTGGTGAGAATGGAGCAAACCTGTGAGTTTTGATGAGGTCCCCGTAACCGTTCCCCGGAGTTCATGGAACGTTCGGATCGCCACGGGAACCAGAATCACTGAGTAATACCGTACAAAACTGGCTAGAATGTATAAAATCTGTGAGTTTTGACGAGGTCCCCGTAACCGGACCCAGGAGTTCCCCAAACATTTGTAACGCCCCGAGACCCAAACAAAGTGAGTAATAGAATAGAAAACTGGCCAGAATGGACCAAATTTACGAGTTCTGACGAGATCCACGTAACTGCACCCCGAAGTTCCCGTAATGTTCGTATCGCCAAGGGACTTAAAATCATTGAGTAATAGCATCGAAAACTCGCCAGAATGAACCAAGTCTGCGAGTTTTAACGAGGTCCCCGTAACCGGTCCCCAGAGTTCCTCGAAGGTTTGTAGCGTCCGAGAACTCAAATACAGTGAGTAATAGCATACAAAACTGGCCAGAATGGACCAAATATGCGAGTTTTGACGAGGTCCATGTAACCGGTCCTCACAGTTCGCGGAACGTTCGGATCGCCCCGGGAAACAAAATCGCTTAGTAATAGCATACAAAACTGACCACAATGGACCAAATCTGCGAGTTTTGACGAGGTCCCCGTAACCGGTCCGTAGAGTTCGCCGAACGTTCAGATCGCCCCGGTAAACAAAACAAAATCAGTGAGTAATAGCATATAAAACTAGCGAGAATGGAGCAAATCTGTAAGTTTCGATGAGGTCCCCATAACCGGTCCCGGAGTTCGCGGAATGTTCAGATCGCCATGGGAACCAGAATCACTGAGTAATACCGTACAAAATTGGCTAGAATGTATAAAATCTGTGAGTTTTGACGAGGTCCCTGTAACTGGACCCAGGAGTTCCCCAAACGTTTGTAGCGCCCTGGGACCCAAACAGAGTGAGTAATAACATACAAAATTGGCCACAATGGACCAAAGCTATGAGTTTTGACGAGATCCACGTAACTGGATCCCGAAGTTCCCCAAATGTTCGCATCGCCAAGGGACCCAAAATCATTTAGTAATAGCATCGAAAACTCGCCTGAATGAACCAAATCTGCGAGTTTTAGCGAGGTCCCCGTAACCGGTACCTAGAATTCCCCGATGGTTTGTAGCGCCCGAGGACCCAAATACAGTGAGTAATAGCATATGAAACTGGCGAGAATGGACCAAATATGCGAGTTTTGACGAGGTCCCCTTAACCGGTCCGCAGAGTTCGGGAACGTTCGAATCTCCCCGGGAAACAAAATCACTAAGTAATAGCATACAAAACTAGCCAGAATGGACCAAATCTGCGAGTTTTGACGAGGTCCCCGTAAACGGTCCCAAAAATTCCCTCAACGTTTGTAGCGGCCCAGGACCCAAACACAGTAAGTAATAGCATACAAAACTGGCCAGAATGGACCAAATCTGTGAGTTTTGACGCGGTCCCCGTAACCGGACCCCGAAGTTCCCTGAACGTTCATATCGCCCCGGGACCCAAAATCAGTGAGTAATAGCATGGAAAACATGCCAGAATGGACAAAATAAGCGAGTTTTGACGAGGTCCCCGTAAGAGGTCGCCAGAGTTCGCGGAACGTTGGGATAGACCCGGGAAACTAAATCACTCAGTAATAGCATACAAAACTGGACAATATGGACCAAATCTACGAGTTTTGACAAGGTGCCCGTAACCGGTCCCTAGATTTCCCCGTACGGTTGTAGCGCCCCAGGACCCAAACACAGCGAGTAATAGCATACAAAACTTCCTAGAATGGACAAAATCTGTGAGTTTTGACGAGGTTCACATGATCAGACCCGAGAACTCGCGGAACTTTCGTATCGCCCCGTGGACCAAAATCACAGATAGTAATAGCATACAAAACTGACGAGAACGGACCAAATTTGCGTGTTTTGACGAGGTCCCCGTAACCAGTCCGCTGAGTTCGCGGAACATTCGGATGGCCCTGGGAAACAAAAGCACTAAGTAATAGCATAAAAACAGGCGAGAATGGATCAAATCTGTGAGTTTTGAGGAGGTCCCCTTAACCGGTCCCAGAGTACCCCGACGGTTTGTAGCACCCGAGGACCCAAAATCAATGAGTAATAGCATGGAAAATGGGCGAGAATGGACCAAATCTGTCAGTTTGGACGAGGTCCCCATAACCGGTCCGCAGAGTTCGCAGAACGTTCAGATCGCCCTGGTAAACAAAATCAGTGAGTAATAGCATATAAAACTGGCGAGAATGGAGCAAATATATGAGTTTTGACAGGTGACCGTAACCGGTCCCCGGAGTTCGCGGAATGTTTGGATCGCCACGGGAACCAGAATCAGTGAGTAATACTGTACAAAACTGGCTAGAACATATAAAATTTGTGAGTTTTGACGAGGTCCCCGTAACCAGACCCAGGAGTTCCCCAAACGTTTGTAGCGCCCTGGGACCCAAACAGAGTGAGTAATAGCATACAAAACTGGCCACAATGGACCAAATCTACGAGTTTTGACGAGGTGCACGTAAATGGACCCCGAAGTTCCCCTAATGTTCGTATCGCTAAGGGGCCCAAAATCATTGAGCAGTAGCATCGAAAACTTGCCAGAATGAACCAAATCTGTGAGTTTTAACGAGGTCCCTGTAACCGGTCCCCAGAGTTCCGGACGGTTTGTTGCACCCGCGGACCAAATTACGATGAGTAATAGCATACAAAACTCGCCAGAATGGACCAAATATGCGAGTTTTGACGAGCTGCCGTAATAGGTCCCGAAAGGTCCCTCAACGTTCGGATCGCCCCGGGAAACAAAATCAGTGAGTAATAGCATGGAAAACTGGCGAGAATGGACCAAATCTGTGAGTTTTGACGAGGTCCCCGTAACCGGTTCGCAGAGTTAGCGAAATGTTCAGATCGCCCCGGTAAACAAAATCAGTGAGTAATAGCATACAAAACTGGCGAGAATGGAGCAAATTTGTGAGTTTTGACGAGGTCACCGTAACCGGTCCCCGGAGTTCGTGGAACGTTCGGATCGCCACGGGAACCAAAATCAGTGAGTAATACCGTACAAAACTAGCTAGAATGTATAAAATCTTCGAGTTTTAACGAGGTCCCCGTAACCGGACCCAGGAGTAATAGCATACAAAACTGGCAAGAATGCACCAAATCTGCGAGTTTTGACGAGGTCCCCGTAACCGGTCCCGAAAATTCCATCAACGTTTGTAGCGCCCCAGGACCCAAAGACAGCGAGTAATAGCATACAAAAGTACACAGAATGAACCAGATCTAAGAGTTTTGACGAGGTCCCCGTAACCGTACCCCGAAGTTCCCTAAACGTTCATATCGCCCACGGACCCAAAATCAGTGAGTAATAGCATACAAAACTGGCGAGAATGGACCAAATTTTTGTGTTTTGATGAGATCCATCTAACCGGTCCCTAGAGTTTCCCGAACATTTGTAGGGCCCCAAGACCTAAATACAGTGAGTAATACCATACATAACTGGCTAGAATGGACCAAATCTGCAAGTTTTGACGAGGGACCCATAACCGGACCCCAGAGTTCACGAAACGTTCGGAACGCCCAGGGAACCAAAATTCATGAGTAATAGCATACAAAACTGGCGAGAATGTATAAAATCGGTGAGTTTTGACGGGGTCCCCATAACCGGACCAAGGAGTTCCCCGAACGTTTGTAGCGCCCCGGGACCAAAACACAATGAGTAATAGCATACAAAACTAGCCAGAATGGACCAAATCTACGAGTTTTGACGAGATCCATGTAATTGGACCTCCAAGTTCCCCTAACGCTCCTATCGCCCCGAGACCCAAAATCAGTGAGTAATAGCATAGAAAACTGGCTAGAATGGACCAAATTTTCGAGTTTTAACGAGGTCCCCGTAACTGGACAAAGAAGTTCCCCGAACGTTCATATCTCGCCACAACCAAAAACCAACGAGTAATAGCATGGAAAACAGGCCAGAATGGACCAAATATGCGAGTTTTGACGAGGTCCCCATAACCCTTCCGCTGAGTTCGCGGAACATTCGAATAGCCCTGGGAAACAAAAGCACTAAGTAATAGCATAAAAAATGGTGAGAATGGATCAAATCTGCGAGTTTTGAGGAGGTCCCAGAGTTACCCGACGGTTTGTAGCACCCGAGGACCCAAAATCAATGAGTAATAGCATGGAAAACGGGCGAGAACGGACCAAATGTGCGAGTTTTGACGAGGTTCCCGTAACCGGTTCGCAGAGTTCACGGAACGTTCAGATCGCCCCGGTAAACAAAATCAGTGAGTAATAGCATATAAAACTGGCGAGAATGCGGCAAATCTGTGAGTTTTGACGAGGTCCCGGTAACCAGTCCCCGGAGTTCGCGGAATGTTTGGATCGCCACGGGAACCAGAATCAGTGAGTAATACCGTACAAAACTGGCTAGAATGTATAAAATCTGTGAGTTTTAACGAGGTCCCCGTAACTGGACCCAGGAGTTCCCCAAACGATTGTAGCGCCCCGAGACACAAACAGAGTGAGTAATAACATACAAAATTGGCCACAATGGACCAACTCTATGATTTTGACGAGATCCACGTAACTGCACCCCGAAGTTCCCCTAATGTTCGTATCGCCAACGGACCCAAAATCATTGAGTAATAGCATCGAAAACTCGCCAGAATGAGCCAAATCTGCGAGTTTTAACGAGGTCCCCGTAACCGGTCCCCAGAGTTCCCCGACGGTTTGTAGCGCCCGAGGACCCAAATACAGTGAGTAATAGCATAGAAAACTAGCGAGAATGGACCAAATATGCGAGTTTTGACGAGGTCCCCGTAACCGGTCCGCAGAGTTCGCGAAACGTTCGAATCACCCCGGAAAACAAAATCACTAAGTAATAGCATACAAAACTAGCCAGAATGGACCAAATCTGCGAGTTTTGACGAGGTCCCCGTGAACGGTCCCGAAAGTTCCCACAACGTTTCTAGCGGCCCAGGACCCAAACACAGTAAGTAATAGCATACAAAACTGGCCAGAATGGACCAAATCTGCGAGTTTTGACGACGTCCCCGTAACCGGACCCCAAAGTTCCCTAAACGTTCATATCGCCCCGGGACCCAAAATCAGAAAACATGACAGAATGGACAAAATCTGCGAGTTTTGACGAGGTCCCCGTAACGGGTCGCCAGAGTTCGCGGAACGTTTGGATCGCCCCGGGAAACTAAATCACTGAGTAATAGCATACAAAACTGGACAACATGGACCAAATCTACGAGTTTTGACGAGGTGCCCGTAACCGGTCCCCAGAGTTCCCCGTACGTTCGTAGCGCCCCAGGACCCAAACACAGCGAGTAATAGCATACAGAACTTGCTAGAATGGACAAAATCTGTGAGTTTTGACGAGGTTCACATAATCACACCCCAGAGTTCGCAGAACTTTTGTATCACCCCGTGGGCCAAAATCACAGATAGTAATAGCATACAAAACTGGCCAGAATTGACCAAATTTGCGAGTTTTTATTAGATCCCTGTAACCGGTCCCTAGAGTTCCACGAACATTTGTAGGGCCCCAAGACCCAAATACAGTGAGTAATAGCATACAAAACTGGCTAGAATGCACCAAATCTGCGACTTATGCCGAGGTCCCCATAACCGGACCGAGAAGTTCCCACTACGTTTGTAGCGGCCCAGGACCCTAACACACTAAGTAATAGGATACAAAACTGGCCAGAATGGACCAAATCTGCGAGTTTTGACGAGGTCCTCATAACCGGACCCCGAAGTTCCCTGAACGTTCATATCGCCCCGGGACCCAAAATCAGTGAGTAATAACATGGAAAACATGCCAGAATGGACAAAATCTGCGAGTTTTGACGAGGTCCCCGTAACCGGTCGCCAGAGTTCGCGGAACGTTTGGACCGCCAAGGGAAACTAAATCACTCAGTAATAGCATACAAAACTGGACAACATGGACCAAATCTGCGAGTTTTGACGAGGTCCCCGTAACCGGTCCCCAGAGTTCCTCGTACGTTTGTAGCGCCCCAGGACACAAACACAGCGATTAATAGCATACAAAACTTGCTACACTGGACAAAATCTATGAGTTATGACGAGGTTCACATAATCAGACCCGAGAGTTCGCGGAACGTTCGTATCGCCCCGTGGACCATAATCACAGATAGTAATAGCATACAAAACTGGCCAGAATGGACCAAATTTGTGAGTTTTTATAAGATCCGTGTAGCCGGTCCCTAGAGTTCCACGAACATTTGTAGGGCCCCAAGACCCCAATACATTGAGTAATAGCATACAAATCTGGCTAGAATGGACCAAATCTGCGAGTTTTCACGAGGTCCCCATAACCGGACCCCAGAGTTCGCGGAACGTTCGGATCGCCCCGGGAACCAAAATTTGTGAGTAATAGCATACAGAACTGGTGAGAATGTATAAAATCGGTGACTTTTCACGAGGTCCCCATAACCGGACCGAGGAGTTCACCGAACGTTTATAGCACCCCAGGACCAAAACACAATGAGTAATAGCATACAAAACTAGCCAGAATGGACCAAATCTACGGGTTTTTACGAGATCCACGTAACTGGACCTCGAAGTTCCCCTAACGCTCGTATCGCCCCGGGACCCAAAATCAGTGATTAGTAGCATAGAAAACTGGCTAGAATGGACCAAATCTGCGAGTTTTAACGACGTCCCCGTAACCGGACACCGAAGTTCTCCGAACGTTCATATCTCCCCACGACCAAAAAACAGTGAGTAATAGCATGAAAAACTGGCCAGAATGGACCAAATATGCGAGTTTTGACGAGGTCCCCGTAACCAGTCCGCTCAGTTCATGGAACATTCGGATAGCCTCGGGAAACAAAAGCACTAAGTAATAGCATAAAAACCAGGCGAGAATGAATCAAATCTCCGAGTTTTGAGGAGATCCCCTTAACCGGTCCCAGAGTTCCCCGACGGTTTGTAGCACCCGAGGACCCAAAATCAATGAGTAATAGCATGGAAAACGGGCAAGAATGGACCAAATCTGCGAGTTTTGACTAGGTCCCCGTAACCGGTCCGTAGAGTTCGGGGAAGGTTCAGATCGCCCCCGTAAACAAAATCACTGAGTAATAGCATATAAAACTGGCGAGAATGGAGCAAATCTGTGAGTTTTGACGAGGTGCCCGTAACAGGTCCCCGGAGTTCGCGGAACGTTCGGATCGCCACAGGAACCAGAATCAGTGAGTAATACCGTACAAAACTGGCTAGAATGTATAAAATCTGTGAGTTTTGACGAGGTCCCCGTAACCGTACCCAGGAGTTCCCCAAATGTTTGTAGCGCCCCGGGACCCAAACAGAGTGAGTAATAATATACAAAATTGGCCACAATGGAGCAAATATAGGAGATTTGACGAGATCCACGTAACGGGACCCTGAAGTTCCCCTAATGTTCGTATCGCCAAGGGACCCAAAATCATTGAGTAATAGCATCGAAAACTCGCGAGAATGAACCAAATCTGCGAGTTTTGACGAGGTACCCATAACCGGTCCCCAGAGTTCCCCGACGGTTTGTAGCGCCCGAGGACCCAAATACAGTGAGTAATAGCATACAAAACTGGCGAGAATTAACCAAATATGCGAGTTTTGACGAGGTCCCCGTAACCGGTCCGTAGAGTTTGCGGAACGTTCGGATCGCCCCGGGAAACAAAATCACTAAGTAATAGCATACAAAACTGGCTAGAATGGACCAAATCTGCGAGTTTTGACGAGGTCCCCGTAACTGGACCCCGAAGTTCCCTGAACGTTCATATCGCCCCGGGACCCAAAATCAGTGAGTAATAGCATGGAAAACTGGCCAGAATGGACAAAATATGTGAGTTTTGACGAGGTCCCCGTAACCGGTCGCCAGAGTTCGCGGAACGTTTGGATTGCCCGGGAAATTAAATCACTCAATAATAGCATACAAAAATGGACAACATGGACCAAATCTGCTAGTTTTGACGAAGTCCCGTAACGGGTCCCCAAAGTACCCCGTACGTTTGTAGCGCCCCAGGACACAAACACAGCGAGTAATAGCATACAAAACTTGCGAGAATGGAGAAAATCTGTGAGTTTTGACGAGGTCCCCGTAACCGGTCCCGGAGTTCGCGGAACGTTCGGATCGCCACGTGACCAGAATCACTGAGTAATACCGTACAAAATTGGCTAGAATGTATAAAATATGTGAGTTTTTGACGAGGTCCCCGTAACTGGACCCAGGAGTTCCCCAAACGTTTGTAGCGCCCTGGGACCCAAACAGAGTGAGTAATAACATAGAAAATTGGCCACAATGGACCAAATCTACGAGTTTTGACGAGATCCACGTAACTGGACCCCGAAGTTCCCCTAATGTTCGTATCGCCAAGGGACCCAAAATCATTGAGTATTAGCATCAAAAACTCGCCAGAATGAACCAAATCTACGAGTTTCAACGAGGTCCCCGTAACCGGTCCCCACAGTTCCCCGAAGGTTTGTAGCGCCCGAGGACCCAAATACAGTGAGTAATAGCATACAAAACTAGCGAGAATGGACCAAATATGCGAGTTTTGACGAGGTCCCCGTAACCGGTCCGCAGAGTTCGCGAAACGTTCGAACCACCCCGCGAAACAAAATCACTAAGTAATAGCATACAAAACTAGCCAAAATGGACCAAATCTGCGAGTTTTGACGAGGTCCTTGTAAACGGTCCCGAAAGTTCCCATAACGTTTGTAGCGGCCCAGGACCCAAACAAAGTAAGTAATAGCATACAAAACTAGCCAGAATGGACCAAATCTGTGAGTTTTGACGAGGTCC
Source organism: Hordeum vulgare subsp. vulgare (assembly GCF_904849725.1). Taxonomy (NCBI): domain Eukaryota; kingdom Viridiplantae; phylum Streptophyta; class Magnoliopsida; order Poales; family Poaceae; genus Hordeum; species Hordeum vulgare. The sequence continues at coordinate 6,595,660 of NC_058521.1, read as the reverse complement.
CCGTAACCGGACCCCGATGTTCCCTGAACGTTCATATCGCCCCGGAACCCACAATCAAAAAACATGCCAGAATGGACAAAATCTGCGAGTTTTGACGAGGTCCCCGTAACAGGTCGCCAAATTCGCGGAACGTTTGGATCGCCCCGGGAAACTAAATCACTGAGTAATAGCATACAAAACTGGTAAACATGGACCAAATCTATGAGTTTTGATGAGGTGCCCGTAACCGGTCCCCAGAGTTCCCCGTACGTTTGTAGCACCCCAGGACCCAAACACAACGAGTAATAGCATAGAAAACTTGCTAGAATGGACAAAATCTGTGAGTTTTGACGAGGCTCACATAATCAGACCCAGAGTTCGCGGAACTTCCGTATCGCCCCGTGGACCGAAATCACAGATAGTAATAGCATACAAAACTGGCGAGAATGGACCAAATTTGCGTGTTTTGATGAGATCCCTGTAACCGGTCCCTAGAGTTCCCCGAACAATTGTAGGGCTTCAAGAATGTATAACATCGGTGAGTTTTGACGAGGTCCCCATAACCGGACCCAGGAGTTCACCGAACGTTTGTAGCGCCCCGGGACCAAAACACAATGAGTAATAGTATACAAAAATAGCCAGAATGGACCAAATCTACGAGTTTTGACGAGATCCAAGTAACTGGACCTCGAAGTTCCCCTAACGCTCGTATCGCCATGGGACCCAAAATCAGTGAGTAATAGCATAGAAAACTGGCTAGAATGGACCAAATCTGCGAGTTTTAACGAGGTCCCCGTAACCGGACACCGAAGTTACCCAAACGTTCATATTTCCCCACGACCAAAAACGAGTGAGTAATAGAATGGAAAACTGGTCAGAATGGACCAAATATGCGAGTTTTGACGAGGTCCCCGTAACCAGTCCGCTGAGTTCGTGGAACATTCGGATAGCCCCGGGAAACAAAAGCACTAAGTAATAGCATAAAAACAGGCGAGAATGGATCAAATATGCGAGTTTTGAGGAGGTCCCCTTATCCGGTCCCAGAGTTCCCCGACAGTTTGTAGCACCCGAGGACCGAAAATCAATGAGTAATAGCATGGAAAACGGGCGAGAATGGACCAAATCTGCGAGTTTTGACAAGGTCCCCGTAACCGCTCCGCAAAGTTCGCCGAACGTTCAGATCGCCCCGGTAAACAAAATCAGCGAGTTATAGCATATAAAACTAGCGAGAATGGAGAAAATCTGTGAGTTTTGACGAGGTCCCCGTAACCGGTCCCCGGAGTTCATGGAACGTTTGGATCGCCACGGGAACCAGAATCAGTGAGTAATACCGTACAAAACTGGCTAGAATGTATAAAATCTGTGAGTTTTGATGAGGTCCCCGTAACCGGACCCAGGAGTTCCCCAAACGTTTGTAGCGCCCCAGGACCCAAACAGAGTGAGTAATAACATACAAAATTGGCCACAATGGACCAAATCTGCGAGTTTAGACGAGATTCACGTAACTGGACCCCGAAGTTCCCCTAATGTTCGTATCACCAAAGGACCCTAAATCATTGAGTAATAGCATCGAAAACTCGCCAGAATGAACCAAATATGCGAGTTTTAACGGGGTCCCCGTAACCGGTCCCCAGAGTTCCCCGACGGTTTGTAGCGCCCGAGGACCCAAATACAGTGAGTAATAGCATACAAAACGGCCGAGAATGGACCAAATATGCGAGTTTTGACGAGGTCCCCGTAACTGGTCCGCAGAGTTCGCGGAACGTTCGGATCGCCCCGGGAAATAAAATCACTGAGTAATAGCTCACAAAACTGGCCAGAATGGACCAAATCTGCGAGTTTTGACGAGGTCCCCGTAACCGTTCCCGAAAGTTCACTCAACGTTTGTAGCGGCCCAGGACCCAAACACAGTAAGTAATAGCATACAAAACTGGCTAGAATGGACCAAATCTGCGAGTTTTGACGAGGTCCCCATAACCGGACCCTAGAGTTCGCGGAACGTTCGGATCGCCCCAGGAACCAAAATTTGTGAGTATTAGCATACAAAACTGGCGAGAATGTATAACATCGGTGAGTTTTGACGAGGTCCCCATAACCGGACCCAGGAGTTCACCGAACGTTTGTAGCGCCCGGGGACCAAAACACAATGAGTAATAGCATACAAAAATAGCCAGAATGGACCAAATCTACGAGTTTTGACGAGATCCAAGTAACTGGACCTCGAAGTTCCCCTAACGGTCATATCGCCATGGGACCCAAAATCAGTGAGTAATAGCATAGAAAACTGGCTAGAATGGACCAAATCTGCGAGTTTTAACGAGGTCCCCGTAACCGGACACCGAAGTTACCCAAACGTTCATATTTCCCCACGACCAAAAACGAGTGAGTAATAGAATGGAAAACTGGTCAGAATGGACCAAATATGCGAGTTTTGACGAGGTCCCCGTAACCAGTCCGCTGAGTTCGTGGAACATTCGGATAGCCCCGGGAAACAAAAGCACTAAGTAATAGCATAAAAACAGGCGAGAATGGATCAAATATGCGAGTTTTGAGGAGGTCCCCTTATCCGGTCCCAGAGTTCCCCGACGGTTTGTAGCACCCGAGGACCGAAAATCAATGAGTAATAGCATGGAAAACGGGCGAGAATGGACCAAATCTGCGAGTTTTGACAAGGTCCCCGTAACCGCTCCGCAAAGTTCGTCGAACGTTCAGATCGCCCCGGTAAACAAAATCAGCGAGTAATAGCATATAAAACTGGCGAGAATGGAGAAAATCTGTGAGTTTTGACGAGGTCCCCGTAACCGGTCCCCGGAGTTCATGGAACGTTTGGATCGCCACGGGAACCAGAATCAGTGAGTAATACCGTACAAAACTGGCTAGAATGTATAAAATCTGTGAGTTTTGATGAGGTCCCCGTAACCGGACCCAGGAGTTCCCCAAACGTTTGTAGCGCCCCAGGACCCAAACAGAGTGAGTAATAACATACAAAATTGGCCACAATGGACCAAATCTGCGAGTTTAGACGAGATTCACGTAACTGGACCCCGAAGTTCCCCTAATGTTCGTATCACCAAAGGACCCTAAATCATTGAGTAATAGCATCGAAAACTCGCCAGAATGAACCAAATATGCGAGTTTTAACGGGGTCCCCGTAACCGGTCCCCAGAGTTCCCCGACGGTTTGTAGCGCCCGAGGACCCAAATACAGTGAGTAATAGCATACAAAACGGCCGAGAATGGACCAAATATGCGAGTTTTGACGAGGTCCCCGTAACTGGTCCGCAGAGTTCGCGGAACGTTCGGATCGCCCCGGGAAATAAAATCACTGAGTAATAGCTCACAAAACTGGCCAGAATGGACCAAATCTGCGAGTTTTGACGAGGTCCCCGTAACCGTTCCCGAAAGTTCACTCAACGTTTGTAGCGGCCCAGGACCCAAACACAGTAAGTAATAGCATACAAAACTGGCTAGAATGGACCAAATCTGCGAGTTTTGACGAGGTCCCCATAACCGGACCCTAGAGTTCGCGGAACGTTCGGATCGCCCCAGGAACCAAAATTTGTGAGTATTAGCATACAAAACTGGCGAGAATGTATAACATCGGTGAGTTTTGACGAGGTCCCCATAACCGGACCCAGGAGTTCACCGAACGTTTGTAGCGCCCGGGGACCAAAACACAATGAGTAATAGCATACAAAAATAGCCAGAATGGACCAAATCTACGAGTTTTGACGAGATCCAAGTAACTGGACCTCGAAGTTCCCCTAACGCTCGTATCGCCATGGGACCCAAAATCAGTGAGTAATAGCATAGAAAACTGGCTAGAATGGACCAAATCTGCGAGTTTTAACGAGGTCCCCGTAACCGGACAGCGAAGTTACCCAAACGTTCATATTTCCCCACGACCAAAAACGAGTGAGTAATAGAATGGAAAACTGGTCAGAATGGACCAAATATGCGAGTTTTGACGAGGTCCCCGTAACCAGTCCGCTGAGTTCGTGGAACATTCGGATAGCCCCGGGAAACAAAAGCACTAAGTAATAGCATAAAAACAGGCGAGAATGGATCAAATATGCGAGTTTTGAGGAGGTCCCCTTATCCGGTCCCAGAGTTCCCCGACGGTTTGTAGCACCCGAGGACCGAAAATCAATGAGTAATAGCATGGAAAACGGGCGAGAATGGACCAAATCTGCGAGTTTTGACAAGGTCCCCGTAACCGCTCCGCAAAGTTCGCCGAACGTTCAGATCGCCCCGGTAAACAAAATCAGCGAGTAATAGCATATAAAACTGGCGAGAATGGAGAAAATCTGTGAGTTTTGACGAGGTCCCCGTAACCGGTCCCCGGAGTTCATGGAACGTTTGGATCGCCACGGGAACCAGAATCAGTGAGTAATACCGTACAAAACTGGCTAGAATGTATAAAATCTGTGAGTTTTGATGAGGTCCCCGTAACCGGACCCAGGAGTTCCCCAAACGTTTGTAGCGCCCCAGGACCCAAACAGAGTGAGTAATAACATACAAAATTGGCCACAATGGACCAAATCTGCGAGTTTAGACGAGATTCACGTAACTGGACCCCGAAGTTCCCCTAATGTTCGTATCACCAAAGGACCCTAAATCATTCAGTAATAGCATCGAAAACTCGCCAGAATGAACCAAATATGCGAGTTTTAACGGGGTCCCCGTAACCGGTCCCCAGAGTTCCCCGACGGTTTGTAGCGCCCGAGGACCCAAATACAGTGAGTAATAGCATACAAAACGGCCGAGAATGGACCAAATATGCGAGTTTTGACGAGGTCCCCGTAACTGGTCCGCAGAGTTCGCGGAACGTTCGGATCGCCCCGGGAAATAAAATCACTGAGTAATAGCTCACAAAACTGGCCAGAATGGACCAAATCTGCGAGTTTTGACGAGGTCCCCGTAACCGTTCCCGAAAGTTCACTCAACGTTTGTAGCGGCCCAGGACCCAAACACAGTAAGTAATAGCATACAAAACTGGCTAGAATGGACCAAATCTGCGAGTTTTGACGAGGTCCCCATAACCGGACCCTAGAGTTCGCGGAACGTTCGGATCGCCCCAGGAACCAAAATTTGTGAGTATTAGCATACAAAACTGGCGAGAATGTATAACATCGGTGAGTTTTGACGAGGTCCCCATAACCGGACCCAGGAGTTCACCGAACGTTTGTAGCGCCCGGGGACCAAAACACAATGAGTAATAGCATACAAAAATAGCCAGAATGGACCAAATCTACGAGTTTTGACGAGATCCAAGTAACTGGACCTCGAAGTTCCCCTAACGCTCGTATCGCCATGGGACCCAAAATCAGTGAGTAATAGCATAGAAAACTGGCTAGAATGGACCAAATCTGCGAGTTTTAACGAGGTCCCCGTAACCGGACAGCGAAGTTACCCAAACGTTCATATTTCCCCACGACCAAAAACGAGTGAGTAATAGAATGGAAAACTGGTCAGAATGGACCAAATATGCGAGTTTTGACGAGGTCCCCGTAACCAGTCCGCTGAGTTCGTGGAACATTCGGATAGCCCCGGGAAACAAAAGCACTAAGTAATAGCATAAAAACAGGCGAGAATGGATCAAATATGCGAGTTTTGAGGAGGTCCCCTTATCCGGTCCCAGAGTTCCCCGACGGTTTGTAGCACCCGAGGACCGAAAATCAATGAGTAATAGCATGGAAAACGGGCGAGAATGGACCAAATCTGCGAGTTTTGACAAGGTCCCCGTAACCGCTCCGCAAAGTTCGCCGAACGTTCAGATCGCCCCGGTAAACAAAATCAGCGAGTAATAGCATATAAAACTGGCGAGAATGGAGAAAATCTGTGAGTTTTGACGAGGTCCCCGTAACCGGTCCCCGGAGTTCATGGAACGTTTGGATCGCCACGGGAACCAGAATCAGTGAGTAATACCGTACAAAACTGGCTAGAATGTATAAAATCTGTGAGTTTTGATGAGGTCCCCGTAACCGGACCCAGGAGTTCCCCAAACGTTTGTAGCGCCCCAGGACCCAAACAGAGTGAGTAATAACATACAAAATTGGCCACAATGGACCAAATCTGCGAGTTTAGACGAGATTCACGTAACTGGACCCCGAAGTTCCCCTAATGTTCGTATCACCAAAGGACCCTAAATCATTGAGTAATAGCATCGAAAACTCGCCAGAATGAACCAAATATGCGAGTTTTAACGGGGTCCCCGTAACCGGTCCCCAGAGTTCCCCGACGGTTTGTAGCGCCCGAGGACCCAAATACAGTGAGTAATAGCATACAAAACGGCCGAGAATGGACCAAATATGCGAGTTTTGACGAGGTCCCCGTAACTGGTCCGCAGAGTTCGCGGAACGTTCGGATCGCCCCGGGGAATAAAATCACTGAGTAATAGCTCACAAAACTGGCCAGAATGGACCAAATCTGCGAGTTTTGACGAGGTCCCCGTAACCGTTCCCGAAAGTTCACTCAACGTTTGTAGCGGCCCAGGACCCAAACACAGTAAGTAATAGCATACAAAACTGGCTAGAATGGACCAAATCTGCGAGTTTTGACGAGGTCCCCATAACCGGACCCTAGAGTTCGCGGAACGTTCGGATCGCCCCAGGAACCAAAATTTGTGAGTATTAGCATACAAAACTGGCGAGAATGTATAACATCGGTGAGTTTTGACGAGGTCCCCATAACCGGACCCAGGAGTTCACCGAACGTTTGTAGCGCCCGGGGACCAAAACACAATGAGTAATAGCATACAAAAATAGCCAGAATGGACCAAATCTACGAGTTTTGACGAGATCCAAGTAACTGGACCTCGAAGTTCCCCTAACGGTCGTATCGCCATGGTACCCAAAATCAGTGAGTAATAGCATAGAAAACTGGCTAGAATGGACCAAATCTGCGAGTTTTAACGAGGTCCCCGTAACCGGACACCAAAGTTACCCAAACGTTCATATTTCCCCACGACCAAAAACGAGTGAGTAATAGAATGGAAAACTGGTCAGAATGGACCAAATATGCGAGTTTTGACGAGGTCCCCGTAACCAGTCCGCTGAGTTCGTGGAACATTCGGATAGCCCCGGGAAACAAAAGCACTAAGTAATAGCATAAAAACAGGCGAGAATGGATCAAATATGCGAGTTTTGAGGAGGTCCCCTTATCCGGTCCCAGAGTTCCCCGACGGTTTGTAGCACCCGAGGACCGAAAATCAATGAGTAATAGCATGGAAAACGGGCGAGAATGGACCAAATCTGCGAGTTTTGACAAGGTCCCCGTAACCGCTCCGCAAAGTTCGCCGAACGTTCAGATCGCCCCGGTAAACAAAATCAGCGAGTAATAGCATATAAAACTGGCGAGAATGGAGAAAATCTGTGAGTTTTGACGAGGTCCCCGTAACCGGTCCCCGGAGTTCATGGAACGTTTGGATCGCCACGGGAACCAGAATCAGTGAGTAATACCGTACAAAACTGGCTAGAATGTATAAAATCTGTGAGTTTTGATGAGGTCCCCGTAACCGGACCCAGGAGTTCCCCAAACGTTTGTAGCGCCCCAGGACCCAAACAGAGTGAGTAATAACATACAAAATTGGCCACAATGGACCAAATCTGCGAGTTTAGACGAGATTCACGTAACTGGACCCCGAAGTTCCCCTAATGTTCGTATCACCAAAGGACCCTAAATCATTGAGTAATAGCATCGAAAACTCGCCAGAATGAACCAAATATGCGAGTTTTAACGGGGTCCCCGTAACCGGTCCCCAGAGTTCCCCGACGGTTTGTAGCGCCCGAGGACCCAAATACAGTGAGTAATAGCATACAAAACGGCCGAGAATGGACCAAATATGCGAGTTTTGACGAGGTCCCCGTAACTGGTCCGCAGAGTTCGCGGAACGTTCGGATCGCCCCGGGGAATAAAATCACTGAGTAATAGCTTACAAAACTGGCCAGAATGGACCAAATCTGCGAGTTTTGACGAGGTCCCCGTAACCGTTCCCGAAAGTTCACTCAACGTTTGTAGCGGCCCAGGACCCAAACACAGTAAGTAATAGCATACAAAACTGGCTAGAATGGACCAAATCTGCGAGTTTTGACGAGGTCCCCATAACCGGACCCTAGAGTTCGCGGAACGTTCGGATCGCCCCAGGAACCAAAATTTGTGAGTATTAGCATACAAAACTGGCGAGAATGTATAACATCGGTGAGTTTTGACGAGGTCCCCATAACCGGACCCAGGAGTTCACCGAACGTTTGTAGCGCCCGGGGACCAAAACACAATGAGTAATAGCATACAAAAATAGCCAGAATGGACCAAATCTACGAGTTTTGACGAGATCCAAGTAACTGGACCTCGAAGTTCCCCTAACGCTCGTATCGCCATGGGACCCAAAATCAGTGAGTAATAGCATAGAAAACTGGCTAGAATGGACCAAATCTGCGAGTTTTAACGAGGTCCCCGTAACCGGACAGCGAAGTTACCCAAACGTTCATATTTCCCCACGACCAAAAACGAGTGAGTAATAGAATGGAAAACTGGTCAGAATGGACCAAATATGCGAGTTTTGACGAGGTCCCCGTAACCAGTCCGCTGAGTTCGTGGAACATTCGGATAGCCCCGGGAAACAAAAGCACTAAGTAATAGCATAAAAACAGGCGAGAATGGATCAAATATGCGAGTTTTGAGGAGGTCCCCTTATCCGGTCCCAGAGTTCCCCGACGGTTTGTAGCACCCGAGGACCGAAAATCAATGAGTAATAGCATGGAAAACGGGCGAGAATGGACCAAATCTGCGAGTTTTGACAAGGTCCCCGTAACCGCTCCGCAAAGTTCGCCGAACGTTCAGATCGCCCCGGTAAACAAAATCAGCGAGTAATAGCATATAAAACTGGCGAGAATGGAGAAAATCTGTGAGTTTTGACGAGGTCCCCGTAACCGGTCCCCGGAGTTCATGGAACGTTTGGATCGCCACGGGAACCAGAATCAGTGAGTAATACCGTACAAAACTGGCTAGAATGTATAAAATCTGTGAGTTTTGATGAGGTCCCCGTAACCGGACCCAGGAGTTCCCCAAACGTTTGTAGCGCCCCAGGACCCAAACAGAGTGAGTAATAACATACAAAATTGGCCACAATGGACCAAATCTGCGAGTTTAGACGAGATTCACGTAACTGGACCCCGAAGTTCCCCTAATGTTCGTATCACCAAAGGACCCTAAATCATTGAGTAATAGCATCGAAAACTCGCCAGAATGAACCAAATATGCGAGTTTTAACGGGGTCCCCGTAACCGGTCCCCAGAGTTCCCCGACGGTTTGTAGCGCCCGAGGACCCAAATACAGTGAGTAATAGCATACAAAACGGCCGAGAATGGACCAAATATGCGAGTTTTGACGAGGTCCCCGTAACTGGTCCGCAGAGTTCGCGGAACGTTCGGATCGCCCCGGGGAATAAAATCACTGAGTAATAGCTTACAAAACTGGCCAGAATGGACCAAATCTGCGAGTTTTGACGAGGTCCCCGTAACCGTTCCCGAAAGTTCACTCAACGTTTGTAGCGGCCCAGGACCCAAACACAGTAAGTAATAGCATACAAAACTGGCTAGAATGGACCAAATCTGCGAGTTTTGACGAGGTCCCCATAACCGGACCCTAGAGTTCGCGGAACGTTCGGATCGCCCCAGGAACCAAAATTTGTGAGTATTAGCATACAAAACTGGCGAGAATGTATAACATCGGTGAGTTTTGACGAGGTCCCCATAACCGGACCCAGGAGTTCACCGAACGTTTGTAGCGCCCGGGGACCAAAACACAATGAGTAATAGCATACAAAAATAGCCAGAATGGACCAAATCTACGAGTTTTGACGAGATCCAAGTAACTGGACCTCGAAGTTCCCCTAACGCTCGTATCGCCATGGGACCCAAAATCAGTGAGTAATAGCATAGAAAACTGGCTAGAATGGACCAAATCTGCGAGTTTTAACGAGGTCCCCGTAACCGGACAGCGAAGTTACCCAAACGTTCATATTTCCCCACGACCAAAAACGAGTGAGTAATAGAATGGAAAACTGGTCAGAATGGACCAAATATGCGAGTTTTGACGAGGTCCCCGTAACCAGTCCGCTGAGTTCGTGGAACATTCGGATAGCCCCGGGAAACAAAAGCACTAAGTAATAGCATAAAAACAGGCGAGAATGGATCAAATATGCGAGTTTTGAGGAGGTCCCCTTATCCGGTCCCAGAGTTCCCCGACGGTTTGTAGCACCCGAGGACCGAAAATCAATGAGTAATAGCATGGAAAACGGGCGAGAATGGACCAAATCTGCGAGTTTTGACAAGGTCCCCGTAACCGCTCCGCAAAGTTCGCCGAACGTTCAGATCGCCCCGGTAAACAAAATCAGCGAGTAATAGCATATAAAACTGGCGAGAATGGAGAAAATCTGTGAGTTTTGACGAGGTCCCCGTAACCGGTCCCCGGAGTTCATGGAACGTTTGGATCGCCACGGGAACCAGAATCAGTGAGTAATACCGTACAAAACTGGCTAGAATGTATAAAATCTGTGAGTTTTGATGAGGTCCCCGTAACCGGACCCAGGAGTTCCCCAAACGTTTGTAGCGCCCCAGGACCCAAACAGAGTGAGTAATAACATACAAAATTGGCCACAATGGACCAAATCTGCGAGTTTAGACGAGATTCACGTAACTGGACCCCGAAGTTCCCCTAATGTTCGTATCACCAAAGGACCCTAAATCATTGAGTAATAGCATCGAAAACTCGCCAGAATGAACCAAATATGCGAGTTTTAACGGGGTCCCCGTAACCGGTCCCCAGAGTTCCCCGACGGTTTGTAGCGCCCGAGGACCCAAATACAGTGAGTAATAGCATACAAAACGGCCGAGAATGGACCAAATATGCGAGTTTTGACGAGGTCCCCGTAACTGGTCCGCAGAGTTCGCGGAACGTTCGGATCGCCCCGGGGAATAAAATCACTGAGTAATAGCTCACAAAACTGGCCAGAATGGACCAAATCTGCGAGTTTTGACGAGGTCCCCGTAACCGTTCCCGAAAGTTCACTCAACGTTTGTAGCGGCCCAGGACCCAAACACAGTAAGTAATAGCATACAAAACTGGCTAGAATGGACCAAATCTGCGAGTTTTGACGAGGTCCCCATAACCGGACCCTAGAGTTCGCGGAACGTTCGGATCGCCCCAGGAACCAAAATTTGTGAGTATTAGCATACAAAACTGGCGAGAATGTATAACATCGGTGAGTTTTGACGAGGTCCCCATAACCGGACCCAGGAGTTCACCGAACGTTTGTAGCGCCCGGGGACCAAAACACAATGAGTAATAGCATACAAAAATAGCCAGAATGGACCAAATCTACGAGTTTTGACGAGATCCAAGTAACTGGACCTCGAAGTTCCCCTAACGGTCGTATCGCCATGGTACCCAAAATCAGTGAGTAATAGCATAGAAAACTGGCTAGAATGGACCAAATCTGCGAGTTTTAACGAGGTCCCCGTAACCGGACACCAAAGTTACCCAAACGTTCATATTTCCCCACGACCAAAAACGAGTGAGTAATAGAATGGAAAACTGGTCAGAATGGACCAAATATGCGAGTTTTGACGAGGTCCCCGTAACCAGTCCGCTGAGTTCGTGGAACATTCGGATAGCCCCGGGAAACAAAAGCACTAAGTAATAGCATAAAAACAGGCGAGAATGGATCAAATATGCGAGTTTTGAGGAGGTCCCCTTATCCGGTCCCAGAGTTCCCCGACGGTTTGTAGCACCCGAGGACCGAAAATCAATGAGTAATAGCATGGAAAACGGGCGAGAATGGACCAAATCTGCGAGTTTTGACAAGGTCCCCGTAACCGCTCCGCAAAGTTCGCCGAACGTTCAGATCGCCCCGGTAAACAAAATCAGCGAGTAATAGCATATAAAACTGGCGAGAATGGAGAAAATCTGTGAGTTTTGACGAGGTCCCCGTAACCGGTCCCCGGAGTTCATGGAACGTTTGGATCGCCACGGGAACCAGAATCAGTGAGTAATACCGTACAAAACTGGCTAGAATGTATAAAATCTGTGAGTTTTGATGAGGTCCCCGTAACCGGACCCAGGAGTTCCCCAAACGTTTGTAGCGCCCCAGGACCCAAACAGAGTGAGTAATAACATACAAAATTGGCCACAATGGACCAAATCTGCGAGTTTAGACGAGATTCACGTAACTGGACCCCGAAGTTCCCCTAATGTTCGTATCACCAAAGGACCCTAAATCATTGAGTAATAGCATCGAAAACTCGCCAGAATGAACCAAATATGCGAGTTTTAACGGGGTCCCCGTAACCGGTCCCCAGAGTTCCCCGACGGTTTGTAGCGCCCGAGGACCCAAATACAGTGAGTAATAGCATACAAAACGGCCGAGAATGGACCAAATATGCGAGTTTTGACGAGGTCCCCGTAACTGGTCCGCAGAGTTCGCGGAACGTTCGGATCGCCCCGGGGAATAAAATCACTGAGTAATAGCTCACAAAACTGGCCAGAATGGACCAAATCTGCGAGTTTTGACGAGGTCCCCGTAACCGTTCCCGAAAGTTCACTCAACGTTTGTAGCGGCCCAGGACCCAAACACAGTAAGTAATAGCATACAAAACTGGCTAGAATGGACCAAATCTGCGAGTTTTGACGAGGTCCCCATAACCGGACCCTAGAGTTCGCGGAACGTTCGGATCGCCCCAGGAACCAAAATTTGTGAGTATTAGCATACAAAACTGGCGAGAATGTATAACATCGGTGAGTTTTGACGAGGTCCCCATAACCGGACCCAGGAGTTCACCGAACGTTTGTAGCGCCCGGGGACCAAAACACAATGAGTAATAGCATACAAAAATAGCCAGAATGGACCAAATCTACGAGTTTTGACGAGATCCAAGTAACTGGACCTCGAAGTTCCCCTAAAGGTCGTATCGCCATGGGACCCAAAATCAGTGAGTAATAGCATAGAAAACTGGCTAGAATGGACCAAATCTGCGAGTTTTAACGAGGTCCCCGTAACCGGACACCGAAGTTACCCAAACGTTCATATTTCCCCACGACCAAAAACGAGTGAGTAATAGAATGGAAAACTGGTCAGAATGGACCAAATATGCGAGTTTTGACGAGGTCCCCGTAACCAGTCCGCTGAGTTCGTGGAACATTCGGATAGCCCCGGGAAACAAAAGCACTAAGTAATAGCATAAAAACAGGCGAGAATGGATCAAATATGCGAGTTTTGAGGAGGTCCCCTTATCCGGTCCCAGAGTTCCCCGACGGTTTGTAGCACCCGAGGACCGAAAATCAATGAGTAATAGCATGGAAAACGGGCGAGAATGGACCAAATCTGCGAGTTTTGACAAGGTCCCCGTAACCGCTCCGCAAAGTTCGCCGAACGTTCAGATCGCCCCGGTAAACAAAATCAGCGAGTAATAGCATATAAAACTGGCGAGAATGGAGAAAATCTGTGAGTTTTGACGAGGTCCCCGTAACCGGTCCCCGGAGTTCATGGAACGTTTGGATCGCCACGGGAACCAGAATCAGTGAGTAATACCGTACAAAACTGGCTAGAATGTATAAAATCTGTGAGTTTTGATGAGGTCCCCGTAACCGGACCCAGGAGTTCCCCAAACGTTTGTAGCGCCCCAGGACCCAAACAGAGTGAGTAATAACATACAAAATTGGCCACAATGGACCAAATCTGCGAGTTTAGACGAGATTCACGTAACTGGACCCCGAAGTTCCCCTAATGTTCGTATCACCAAAGGACCCTAAATCATTGAGTAATAGCATCGAAAACTCGCCAGAATGAACCAAATATGCGAGTTTTAACGGGGTCCCCGTAACCGGTCCCCAGAGTTCCCCGACGGTTTGTAGCGCCCGAGGACCCAAATACAGTGAGTAATAGCATACAAAACGGCCGAGAATGGACCAAATATGCGAGTTTTGACGAGGTCCCCGTAACTGGTCCGCAGAGTTCGCGGAACGTTCGGATCGCCCCGGGGAATAAAATCACTGAGTAATAGCTCACAAAACTGGCCAGAATGGACCAAATCTGCGAGTTTTGACGAGGTCCCCGTAACCGTTCCCGAAAGTTCACTCAACGTTTGTAGCGGCCCAGGACCCAAACACAGTAAGTAATAGCATACAAAACTGGCTAGAATGGACCAAATCTGCGAGTTTTGACGAGGTCCCCATAACCGGACCCTAGAGTTCGCGGAACGTTCGGATCGCCCCAGGAACCAAAATTTGTGAGTATTAGCATACAAAACTGGCGAGAATGTATAACATCGGTGAGTTTTGACGAGGTCCCCATAACCGGACCCAGGAGTTCACCGAACGTTTGTAGCGCCCGGGGACCAAAACACAATGAGTAATAGCATACAAAAATAGCCAGAATGGACCAAATCTACGAGTTTTGACGAGATCCAAGTAACTGGACCTCGAAGTTCCCCTAACGCTCGTATCGCCATGGGACCCAAAATCAGTGAGTAATAGCATAGAAAACTGGCTAGAATGGACCAAATCTGCGAGTTTTAACGAGGTCCCCGTAACCGGACAGCGAAGTTACCCAAACGTTCATATTTCCCCACGACCAAAAACGAGTGAGTAATAGAATGGAAAACTGGTCAGAATGGACCAAATATGCGAGTTTTGACGAGGTCCCCGTAACCAGTCCGCTGAGTTCGTGGAACATTCGGATAGCCCCGGGAAACAAAAGCACTAAGTAATAGCATAAAAACAGGCGAGAATGGATCAAATATGCGAGTTTTGAGGAGGTCCCCTTATCCGGTCCCAGAGTTCCCCGACGGTTTGTAGCACCCGAGGACCGAAAATCAATGAGTAATAGCATGGAAAACGGGCGAGAATGGACCAAATCTGCGAGTTTTGACAAGGTCCCCGTAACCGCTCCGCAAAGTTCGCCGAACGTTCAGATCGCCCCGGTAAACAAAATCAGCGAGTAATAGCATATAAAACTGGCGAGAATGGAGAAAATCTGTGAGTTTTGACGAGGTCCCCGTAACCGGTCCCCGGAGTTCATGGAACGTTTGGATCGCCACGGGAACCAGAATCAGTGAGTAATACCGTACAAAACTGGCTAGAATGTATAAAATCTGTGAGTTTTGATGAGGTCCCCGTAACCGGACCCAGGAGTTCCCCAAACGTTTGTAGCGCCCCAGGACCCAAACAGAGTGAGTAATAACATACAAAATTGGCCACAATGGACCAAATCTGCGAGTTTAGACGAGATTCACGTAACTGGACCCCGAAGTTCCCCTAATGTTCGTATCACCAAAGGACCCTAAATCATTGAGTAATAGCATCGAAAACTCGCCAGAATGAACCAAATATGCGAGTTTTAACGGGGTCCCCGTAACCGGTCCCCAGAGTTCCCCGACGGTTTGTAGCGCCCGAGGACCCAAATACAGTGAGTAATAGCATACAAAACGGCCGAGAATGGACCAAATATGCGAGTTTTGACGAGGTCCCCGTAACTGGTCCGCAGAGTTCGCGGAACGTTCGGATCGCCCCGGGGAATAAAATCACTGAGTAATAGCTCACAAAACTGGCCAGAATGGACCAAATCTGCGAGTTTTGACGAGGTCCCCGTAACCGTTCCCGAAAGTTCACTCAACGTTTGTAGCGGCCCAGGACCCAAACACAGTAAGTAATAGCATACAAAACTGGCTAGAATGGACCAAATCTGCGAGTTTTGACGAGGTCCCCATAACCGGACCCTAGAGTTCGCGGAACGTTCGGATCGCCCCAGGAACCAAAATTTGTGAGTATTAGCATACAAAACTGGCGAGAATGTATAACATCGGTGAGTTTTGACGAGGTCCCCATAACCGGACCCAGGAGTTCACCGAACGTTTGTAGCGCCCGGGGACCAAAACACAATGAGTAATAGCATACAAAAATAGCCAGAATGGACCAAATCTACGAGTTTTGACGAGATCCAAGTAACTGGACCTCGAAGTTCCCCTAACGCTCGTATCGCCATGGGACCCAAAATCAGTGAGTAATAGCATAGAAAACTGGCTAGAATGGACCAAATCTGCGAGTTTTAACGAGGTCCCCGTAACCGGACAGCGAAGTTACCCAAACGTTCATATTTCCCCACGACCAAAAACGAGTGAGTAATAGAATGGAAAACTGGTCAGAATGGACCAAATATGCGAGTTTTGACGAGGTCCCCGTAACCAGTCCGCTGAGTTCGTGGAACATTCGGATAGCCCCGGGAAACAAAAGCACTAAGTAATAGCATAAAAACAGGCGAGAATGGATCAAATATGCGAGTTTTGAGGAGGTCCCCTTATCCGGTCCCAGAGTTCCCCGACGGTTTGTAGCACCCGAGGACCGAAAATCAATGAGTAATAGCATGGAAAACGGGCGAGAATGGACCAAATCTGCGAGTTTTGACAAGGTCCCCGTAACCGCTCCGCAAAGTTCGCCGAACGTTCAGATCGCCCCGGTAAACAAAATCAGCGAGTAATAGCATATAAAACTGGCGAGAATGGAGAAAATCTGTGAGTTTTGACGAGGTCCCCGTAACCGGTCCCCGGAGTTCATGGAACGTTTGGATCGCCACGGGAACCAGAATCAGTGAGTAATACCGTACAAAACTGGCTAGAATGTATAAAATCTGTGAGTTTTGATGAGGTCCCCGTAACCGGACCCAGGAGTTCCCCAAACGTTTGTAGCGCCCCAGGACCCAAACAGAGTGAGTAATAACATACAAAATTGGCCACAATGGACCAAATCTGCGAGTTTAGACGAGATTCACGTAACTGGACCCCGAAGTTCCCCTAATGTTCGTATCACCAAAGGACCCTAAATCATTGAGTAATAGCATCGAAAACTCGCCAGAATGAACCAAATATGCGAGTTTTAACGGGGTCCCCGTAACCGGTCCCCAGAGTTCCCCGACGGTTTGTAGCGCCCGAGGACCCAAATACAGTGAGTAATAGCATACAAAACGGCCGAGAATGGACCAAATATGCGAGTTTTGACGAGGTCCCCGTAACTGGTCCGCAGAGTTCGCGGAACGTTCGGATCGCCCCGGGGAATAAAATCACTGAGTAATAGCTTACAAAACTGGCCAGAATGGACCAAATCTGCGAGTTTTGACGAGGTCCCCGTAACCGTTCCCGAAAGTTCACTCAACGTTTGTAGCGGCCCAGGACCCAAACACAGTAAGTAATAGCATACAAAACTGGCTAGAATGGACCAAATCTGCGAGTTTTGACGAGGTCCCCATAACCGGACCCTAGAGTTCGCGGAACGTTCGGATCGCCCCAGGAACCAAAATTTGTGAGTATTAGCATACAAAACTGGCGAGAATGTATAACATCGGTGAGTTTTGACGAGGTCCCCATAACCGGACCCAGGAGTTCACCGAACGTTTGTAGCGCCCGGGGACCAAAACACAATGAGTAATAGCATACAAAAATAGCCAGAATGGACCAAATCTACGAGTTTTGACGAGATCCAAGTAACTGGACCTCGAAGTTCCCCTAACGCTCGTATCGCCATGGGACCCAAAATCAGTGAGTAATAGCATAGAAAACTGGCTAGAATGGACCAAATCTGCGAGTTTTAACGAGGTCCCCGTAACCGGACAGCGAAGTTACCCAAACGTTCATATTTCCCCACGACCAAAAACGAGTGAGTAATAGAATGGAAAACTGGTCAGAATGGACCAAATATGCGAGTTTTGACGAGGTCCCCGTAACCAGTCCGCTGAGTTCGTGGAACATTCGGATAGCCCCGGGAAACAAAAGCACTAAGTAATAGCATAAAAACAGGCGAGAATGGATCAAATATGCGAGTTTTGAGGAGGTCCCCTTATCCGGTCCCAGAGTTCCCCGACGGTTTGTAGCACCCGAGGACCGAAAATCAATGAGTAATAGCATGGAAAACGGGCGAGAATGGACCAAATCTGCGAGTTTTGACAAGGTCCCCGTAACCGCTCCGCAAAGTTCGCCGAACGTTCAGATCGCCCCGGTAAACAAAATCAGCGAGTAATAGCATATAAAACTGGCGAGAATGGAGAAAATCTGTGAGTTTTGACGAGGTCCCCGTAACCGGTCCCCGGAGTTCATGGAACGTTTGGATCGCCACGGGAACCAGAATCAGTGAGTAATACCGTACAAAACTGGCTAGAATGTATAAAATCTGTGAGTTTTGATGAGGTCCCCGTAACCGGACCCAGGAGTTCCCCAAACGTTTGTAGCGCCCCAGGACCCAAACAGAGTGAGTAATAACATACAAAATTGGCCACAATGGACCAAATCTGCGAGTTTAGACGAGATTCACGTAACTGGACCCCGAAGTTCCCCTAATGTTCGTATCACCAAAGGACCCTAAATCATTGAGTAATAGCATCGAAAACTCGCCAGAATGAACCAAATATGCGAGTTTTAACGGGGTCCCCGTAACCGGTCCCCAGAGTTCCCCGACGGTTTGTAGCGCCCGAGGACCCAAATACAGTGAGTAATAGCATACAAAACGGCCGAGAATGGACCAAATATGCGAGTTTTGACGAGGTCCCCGTAACTGGTCCGCAGAGTTCGCGGAACGTTCGGATCGCCCCGGGGAATAAAATCACTGAGTAATAGCTTACAAAACTGGCCAGAATGGACCAAATCTGCGAGTTTTGACGAGGTCCCCGTAACCGTTCCCGAAAGTTCACTCAACGTTTGTAGCGGCCCAGGACCCAAACACAGTAAGTAATAGCATACAAAACTGGCTAGAATGGACCAAATCTGCGAGTTTTGACGAGGTCCCCATAACCGGACCCTAGAGTTCGCGGAACGTTCGGATCGCCCCAGGAACCAAAATTTGTGAGTATTAGCATACAAAACTGGCGAGAATGTATAACATCGGTGAGTTTTGACGAGGTCCCCATAACCGGACCCAGGAGTTCACCGAACGTTTGTAGCGCCCGGGGACCAAAACACAATGAGTAATAGCATACAAAAATAGCCAGAATGGACCAAATCTACGAGTTTTGACGAGATCCAAGTAACTGGACCTCGAAGTTCCCCTAACGCTCGTATCGCCATGGGACCCAAAATCAGTGAGTAATAGCATAGAAAACTGGCTAGAATGGACCAAATCTGCGAGTTTTAACGAGGTCCCCGTAACCGGACAGCGAAGTTACCCAAACGTTCATATTTCCCCACGACCAAAAACGAGTGAGTAATAGAATGGAAAACTGGTCAGAATGGACCAAATATGCGAGTTTTGACGAGGTCCCCGTAACCGGTCCGCTGAGTTCGTGGAACATTCGGATAGCCCCGGGAAACAAAAGCACTAAGTAATAGCATAAAAACAGGCGAGAATGGATCAAATATGCGAGTTTTGAGGAGGTCCCCTTATCCGGTCCCAGAGTTCCCCGACGGTTTGTAGCACCCGAGGACCGAAAATCAATGAGTAATAGCATGGAAAACGGGCGAGAATGGACCAAATCTGCGAGTTTTGACAAGGTCCCCGTAACCGCTCCGCAAAGTTCGCCGAACGTTCAGATCGCCCCGGTAAACAAAATCAGCGAGTAATAGCATATAAAACTGGCGAGAATGGAGAAAATCTGTGAGTTTTGACGAGGTCCCCGTAACCGGTCCCCGGAGTTCATGGAACGTTTGGATCGCCACGGGAACCAGAATCAGTGAGTAATACCGTACAAAACTGGCTAGAATGTATAAAATCTGTGAGTTTTGATGAGGTCCCCGTAACCGGACCCAGGAGTTCCCCAAACGTTTGTAGCGCCCCAGGACCCAAACAGAGTGAGTAATAACATACAAAATTGGCCACAATGGACCAAATCTGCGAGTTTAGACGAGATTCACGTAACTGGACCCCGAAGTTCCCCTAATGTTCGTATCACCAAAGGACCCTAAATCATTGAGTAATAGCATCGAAAACTCGCCAGAATGAACCAAATATGCGAGTTTTAACGGGGTCCCCGTAACCGGTCCCCAGAGTTCCCCGACGGTTTGTAGCGCCCGAGGACCCAAATACAGTGAGTAATAGCATACAAAACGGCCGAGAATGGACCAAATATGCGAGTTTTGACGAGGTCCCCGTAACTGGTCCGCAGAGTTCGCGGAACGTTCGGATCGCCCCGGGGAATAAAATCACTGAGTAATAGCTTACAAAACTGGCCAGAATGGACCAAATCTGCGAGTTTTGACGAGGTCCCCGTAACCGTTCCCGAAAGTTCACTCAACGTTTGTAGCGGCCCAGGACCCAAACACAGTAAGTAATAGCATACAAAACTGGCTAGAATGGACCAAATCTGCGAGTTTTGACGAGGTCCCCATAACCGGACCCTAGAGTTCGCGGAACGTTCGGATCGCCCCAGGAACCAAAATTTGTGAGTATTAGCATACAAAACTGGCGAGAATGTATAACATCGGTGAGTTTTGACGAGGTCCCCATAACCGGACCCAGGAGTTCACCGAACGTTTGTAGCGCCCGGGGACCAAAACACAATGAGTAATAGCATACAAAAATAGCCAGAATGGACCAAATCTACGAGTTTTGACGAGATCCAAGTAACTGGACCTCGAAGTTCCCCTAACGCTCGTATCGCCATGGGACCCAAAATCAGTGAGTAATAGCATAGAAAACTGGCTAGAATGGACCAAATCTGCGAGTTTTAACGAGGTCCCCGTAACCGGACAGCGAAGTTACCCAAACGTTCATATTTCCCCACGACCAAAAACGAGTGAGTAATAGAATGGAAAACTGGTCAGAATGGACCAAATATGCGAGTTTTGACGAGGTCCCCGTAACCGGTCCGCTGAGTTCGTGGAACATTCGGATAGCCCCGGGAAACAAAAGCACTAAGTAATAGCATAAAAACAGGCGAGAATGGATCAAATATGCGAGTTTTGAGGAGGTCCCCTTATCCGGTCCCAGAGTTCCCCGACGGTTTGTAGCACCCGAGGACCGAAAATCAATGAGTAATAGCATGGAAAACGGGCGAGAATGGACCAAATCTGCGAGTTTTGACAAGGTCCCCGTAACCGCTCCGCAAAGTTCGCCGAACGTTCAGATCGCCCCGGTAAACAAAGTCAGCGAGTAATAGCATATAAAACTGGCGAGAATGGAGAAAATCTGTGAGTTTTGACGAGGTCCCCGTAACCGGTCCCCGGAGTTCATGGAACGTTTGGATCGCCACGGGAACCAGAATCAGTGAGTAATACCGTACAAAACTGGCTAGAATGTATAAAATCTGTGAGTTTTGATGAGGTCCCCGTAACCGGACCCAGGAGTTCCCCAAACGTTTGTAGCGCCCCAGGACCCAAACAGAGTGAGTAATAACATACAAAATTGGCCACAATGGACCAAATCTGCGAGTTTAGACGAGATTCACGTAACTGGACCCCGAAGTTCCCCTAATGTTCGTATCACCAAAGGACCCTAAATCATTGAGTAATAGCATCGAAAACTCGCCAGAATGAACCAAATATGCGAGTTTTAACGGGGTCCCCGTAACCGGTCCCCAGAGTTCCCCGACGGTTTGTAGCGCCCGAGGACCCAAATACAGTGAGTAATAGCATACAAAACGGCCGAGAATGGACCAAATATGCGAGTTTTGACGAGGTCCCCGTAACTGGTCCGCAGAGTTCGCGGAACGTTCGGATCGCCCCGGGGAATAAAATCACTGAGTAATAGCTCACAAAACTGGCCAGAATGGACCAAATCTGCGAGTTTTGACGAGGTCCCCGTAACCGTTCCCGAAAGTTCACTCAACGTTTGTAGCGGCCCAGGACCCAAACACAGTAAGTAATAGCATACAAAGCTGGCTAGAATGGACCAAATCTGCGAGTTTTGACGAGGTCCCCATAACCGGACCCTAGAGTTCGCGGAACGTTCGGATCGCCCCAGGAACCAAAATTTGTGAGTATTAGCATACAAAACTGGCGAGAATGTATAACATCGGTGAGTTTTGACGAGGTCCCCATAACCGGACCCAGGAGTTCACCGAACGTTTGTAGCGCCCGGGGACCAAAACACAATGAGTAATAGCATACAAAAATAGCCAGAATGGACCAAATCTACGAGTTTTGACGAGATCCAAGTAACTGGACCTCGAAGTTCCCCTAACGCTCGTATCGCCATGGGACCCAAAATCAGTGAGTAATAGCATAGAAAACTGGCTAGAATGGACCAAATCTGCGAGTTTTAACGAGGTCCCCGTAACCGGACACCGAAGTTACCCAAACGTTCATATTTCCACACGACCAAAAACGAGTGAGTAATAGAATGGAAAACTGGTCAGAATGGACCAAATATGCGAGTTTTGACGAGGTCCCCGTAACCGGTCCGCTGAGTTCGTGGAACATTCGGATAGCCCCGGGAAACAAAAGCACTAAGTAATAGCATAAAAACAGGCGAGAATGGATCAAATATGCGAGTTTTGAGGAGGTCCCCTTATCCGGTCCCAGAGTTCCCCGACGGTTTGTAGCACCCGAGGACCGAAAATCAATGAGTAATAGCATGGAAAACGGGCGAGAATGGACCAAATCTGCGAGTTTTGACAAGGTCCCCGTAACCGCTCCGCAAAGTTCGCCGAACGTTCAGATCGCCCCGGTAAACAAAGTCAGCGAGTAATAGCATATAAAACTGGCGAGAATGGAGAAAATCTGTGAGTTTTGACGAGGTCCCCGTAACCGGTCCCCGGAGTTCATGGAACGTTTGGATCGCCACGGGAACCAGAATCAGTGAGTAATACCGTACAAAACTGGCTAGAATGTATAAAATCTGTGAGTTTTGATGAGGTCCCCGTAACCGGACCCAGGAGTTCCCCAAACGTTTGTAGCGCCCCAGGACCCAAACAGAGTGAGTAATAACATACAAAATTGGCCACAATGGACCAAATCTGCGAGTTTAGACGAGATTCACGTAACTGGACCCCGAAGTTCCCCTAATGTTCGTATCACCAAAGGACCCTAAATCATTGAGTAATAGCATCGAAAACTCGCCAGAATGAACCAAATATGCGAGTTTTAACGGGGTCCCCGTAACCGGTCCCCAGAGTTCCCCGACGGTTTGTAGCGCCCGAGGACCCAAATACAGTGAGTAATAGCATACAAAACGGCCGAGAATGGACCAAATATGCGAGTTTTGACGAGGTCCCCGTAACTGGTCCGCAGAGTTCGCGGAACGTTCGGATCGCCCCGGGGAATAAAATCACTGAGTAATAGCTCACAAAACTGGCCAGAATGGACCAAATCTGCGAGTTTTGACGAGGTCCCCGTAACCGTTCCCGAAAGTTCACTCAACGTTTGTAGCGGCCCAGGACCCAAACACAGTAAGTAATAGCATACAAAGCTGGCTAGAATGGACCAAATCTGCGAGTTTTGACGAGGTCCCCATAACCGGACCCTAGAGTTCGCGGAACGTTCGGATCGCCCCAGGAACCAAAATTTGTGAGTATTAGCATACAAAACTGGCGAGAATGTATAACATCGGTGAGTTTTGACGAGGTCCCCATAACCGGACCCAGGAGTTCACCGAACGTTTGTAGCGCCCGGGGACCAAAACACAATGAGTAATAGCATACAAAAATAGCCAGAATGGACCAAATCTACGAGTTTTGACGAGATCCAAGTAACTGGACCTCGAAGTTCCCCTAACGCTCGTATCGCCATGGGACCCAAAATCAGTGAGTAATAGCATAGAAAACTGGCTAGAATGGACCAAATCTGCGAGTTTTAACGAGGTCCCCGTAACCGGACACCGAAGTTACCCAAACGTTCATATTTCCACACGACCAAAAACGAGTGAGTAATAGAATGGAAAACTGGTCAGAATGGACCAAATATGCGAGTTTTGACGAGGTCCCCGTAACCGGTCCGCTGAGTTCGTGGAACATTCGGATAGCCCCGGGAAACAAAAGCACTAAGTAATAGCATAAAAACAGGCGAGAATGGATCAAATATGCGAGTTTTGAGGAGGTCCCCTTATCCGGTCCCAGAGTTCCCCGACGGTTTGTAGCACCCGAGGACCGAAAATCAATGAGTAATAGCATGGAAAACGGGCGAGAATGGACCAAATCTGCGAGTTTTGACAAGGTCCCCGTAACCGCTCCGCAAAGTTCGCCGAACGTTCAGATCGCCCCGGTAAACAAAATCAGCGAGTAATAGCATATAAAACTGGCGAGAATGGAGAAAATCTGTGAGTTTTGACGAGGTCCCCGTAACCGGTCCCCGGAGTTCATGGAACGTTTGGATCGCCACGGGAACCAGAATCAGTGAGTAATACCGTACAAAACTGGCTAGAATGTATAAAATCTGTGAGTTTTGATGAGGTCCCCGTAACCGGACCCAGGAGTTCCCCAAACGTTTGTAGCGCCCCAGGACCCAAACAGAGTGAGTAATAACATACAAAATTGGCCACAATGGACCAAATCTGCGAGTTTAGACGAGATTCACGTAACTGGACCCCGAAGTTCCCCTAATGTTCGTATCACCAAAGGACCCTAAATCATTGAGTAATAGCATCGAAAACTCGCCAGAATGAACCAAATATGCGAGTTTTAACGGGGTCCCCGTAACCGGTCCCCAGAGTTCCCCGACGGTTTGTAGCGCCCGAGGACCCAAATACAGTGAGTAATAGCATACAAAACGGCCGAGAATGGACCAAATATGCGAGTTTTGACGAGGTCCCCGTAACTGGTCCGCAGAGTTCGCGGAACGTTCGGATCGCCCCGGGGAATAAAATCACTGAGTAATAGCTTACAAAACTGGCCAGAATGGACCAAATCTGCGAGTTTTGACGAGGTCCCCGTAACCGTTCCCGAAAGTTCACTCAACGTTTGTAGCGGCCCAGGACCCAAACACAGTAAGTAATAGCATACAAAGCTGGCTAGAATGGACCAAATCTGCGAGTTTTGACGAGGTCCCCATAACCGGACCCTAGAGTTCGCGGAACGTTCGGATCGCCCCAGGAACCAAAATTTGTGAGTATTAGCATACAAAACTGGCGAGAATGTATAACATCGGTGAGTTTTGACGAGGTCCCCATAACCGGACCCAGGAGTTCACCGAACGTTTGTAGCGCCCGGGGACCAAAACACAATGAGTAATAGCATACAAAAATAGCCAGAATGGACCAAATCTACGAGTTTTGACGAGATCCAAGTAACTGGACCTCGAAGTTCCCCTAACGCTCGTATCGCCATGGGACCCAAAATCAGTGAGTAATAGCATAGAAAACTGGCTAGAATGGACCAAATCTGCGAGTTTTAACGAGGTCCCCGTAACCGGACAGCGAAGTTACCCAAACGTTCATATTTCCACACGACCAAAAACGAGTGAGTAATAGAATGGAAAACTGGTCAGAATGGACCAAATATGCGAGTTTTGACGAGGTCCCCGTAACCGGTCCGCTGAGTTCGTGGAACATTCGGATAGCCCCGGGAAACAAAAGCACTAAGTAATAGCATAAAAACAGGCGAGAATGGATCAAATATGCGAGTTTTGAGGAGGTCCCCTTATCCGGTCCCAGAGTTCCCCGACGGTTTGTAGCACCCGAGGACCGAAAATCAATGAGTAATAGCATGGAAAACGGGCGAGAATGGACCAAATCTGCGAGTTTTGACAAGGTCCCCGTAACCGCTCCGCAAAGTTCGCCGAACGTTCAGATCGCCCCGGTAAACAAAATCAGCGAGTAATAGCATATAAAACTGGCGAGAATGGAGAAAATCTGTGAGTTTTGACGAGGTCCCCGTAACCGGTCCCCGGAGTTCATGGAACGTTTGGATCGCCACGGGAACCAGAATCAGTGAGTAATACCGTACAAAACTGGCTAGAATGTATAAAATCTGTGAGTTTTGATGAGGTCCCCGTAACCGGACCCAGGAGTTCCCCAAACGTTTGTAGCGCCCCAGGACCCAAACAGAGTGAGTAATAACATACAAAATTGGCCACAATGGACCAAATCTGCGAGTTTAGACGAGATTCACGTAACTGGACCCCGAAGTTCCCCTAATGTTCGTATCACCAAAGGACCCTAAATCATTCAGTAATAGCATCGAAAACTCGCCAGAATGAACCAAATATGCGAGTTTTAACGGGGTCCCCGTAACCGGTCCCCAGAGTTCCCCGACGGTTTGTAGCGCCCGAGGACCCAAATACAGTGAGTAATAGCATACAAAACGGCCGAGAATGGACCAAATATGCGAGTTTTGACGAGGTCCCCGTAACTGGTCCGCAGAGTTCGCGGAACGTTCGGATCGCCCCGGGAAATAAAATCACTGAGTAATAGCTTACAAAACTGGCCAGAATGGACCAAATCTGCGAGTTTTGACGAGGTCCCCGTAACCGTTCCCGAAAGTTCACTCAACGTTTGTAGCGGCCCAGGACCCAAACACAGTAAGTAATAGCATACAAAGCTGGCTAGAATGGACCAAATCTGCGAGTTTTGACGAGGTCCCCATAACCGGACCCTAGAGTTCGCGGAACGTTCGGATCGCCCCAGGAACCAAAATTTGTGAGTATTAGCATACAAAACTGGCGAGAATGTATAACATCGGTGAGTTTTGACGAGGTCCCCATAACCGGACCCAGGAGTTCACCGAACGTTTGTAGCGCCTGGGGACCAAAACACAATGAGTAATAGCATACAAAAATAGCCAGAATGGACCAAATCTACGAGTTTTGACGAGATCCAAGTAACTGGACCTCGAAGTTCCCCTAACGCTCGTATCGCCATGGGACCCAAAATCAGTGAGTAATAGCATAGAAAACTGGCTAGAATGGACCAAATCTGCGAGTTTTAACGAGGTCCCCGTAACCGGACACCGAAGTTACCCACACGTTCATATTTCCCCACGACCAAAAACGAGTGAGTAATAGAATGGAAAACTGGTCAGAATGGACCAAATATGCGAGTTTTGACGAGGTCCCCGTAACCGGTCCGCTGAGTTCGTGGAACATTCGGATAGCCCCGGGAAACAAAAGCACTAAGTAATAGCATAAAAACAGGCGAGAATGGATCAAATATGCGAGTTTTGAGGAGGTCCCCTTATCCGGTCCCAGAGTTCCCCGACGGTTTGTAGCACCCGAGGACCGAAAATCAATGAGTAATAGCATGGAAAACGGGCGAGAATGGACCAAATCTGCGAGTTTTGACAAGGTCCCCGTAACCGCTCCGCAAAGTTCGCCGAACGTTCAGATCGCCCCGGTAAACAAAATCAGCGAGTAATAGCATATAAAACTGGCGAGAATGGAGAAAATCTGTGAGTTTTGACGAGGTCCCCGTAACCGGTCCCCGGAGTTCATGGAACGTTTGGATCGCCACGGGAACCAGAATCAGTGAGTAATACCGTACAAAACTGGCTAGAATGTATAAAATCTGTGAGTTTTGATGAGGTCCCCGTAACCGGACCCAGGAGTTCCCCAAACGTTTGTAGCGCCCCAGGACCCAAACAGAGTGAGTAATAACATACAAAATTGGCCACAATGGACCAAATCTGCGAGTTTAGACGAGATTCACGTAACTGGACCCCGAAGTTCCCCTAATGTTCGTATCACCAAAGGACCCTAAATCATTCAGTAATAGCATCGAAAACTCGCCAGAATGAACCAAATATGCGAGTTTTAACGGGGTCCCCGTAACCGGTCCCCAGAGTTCCCCGACGGTTTGTAGCGCCCGAGGACCCAAATACAGTGAGTAATAGCATACAAAACGGCCGAGAATGGACCAAATATGCGAGTTTTGACGAGGTCCCCGTAACTGGTCCGCAGAGTTCGCGGAACGTTCGGATCGCCCCGGGAAATAAAATCACTGAGTAATAGCTTACAAAACTGGCCAGAATGGACCAAATCTGCGAGTTTTGACGAGGTCCCCGTAACCGTTCCCGAAAGTTCACTCAACGTTTGTAGCGGCCCAGGACCCAAACACAGTAAGTAATAGCATACAAAGCTGGCTAGAATGGACCAAATCTGCGAGTTTTGACGAGGTCCCCATAACCGGACCCTAGAGTTCGCGGAACGTTCGGATCGCCCCAGGAACCAAAATTTGTGAGTATTAGCATACAAAACTGGCGAGAATGTATAACATCGGTGAGTTTTGACGAGGTCCCCATAACCGGACCCAGGAGTTCACCGAACGTTTGTAGCGCCTGGGGACCAAAACACAATGAGTAATAGCATACAAAAATAGCCAGAATGGACCAAATCTACGAGTTTTGACGAGATCCAAGTAACTGGACCTCGAAGTTCCCCTAACGCTCGTATCGCCATGGGACCCAAAATCAGTGAGTAATAGCATAGAAAACTGGCTAGAATGGACCAAATCTGCGAGTTTTAACGAGGTCCCCGTAACCGGACACCGAAGTTACCCACACGTTCATATTTCCCCACGACCAAAAACGAGTGAGTAATAGAATGGAAAACTGGTCAGAATGGACCAAATATGCGAGTTTTGACGAGGTCCCCGTAACCGGTCCGCTGAGTTCGTGGAACATTCGGATAGCCCCGGGAAACAAAAGCACTAAGTAATAGCATAAAAACAGGCGAGAATGGATCAAATATGCGAGTTTTGAGGAGGTCCCCTTATCCGGTCCCAGAGTTCCCCGACGGTTTGTAGCACCCGAGGACCGAAAATCAATGAGTAATAGCATGGAAAACGGGCGAGAATGGACCAAATCTGCGAGTTTTGACAAGGTCCCCGTAACCGCTCCGCAAAGTTCGCCGAACGTTCAGATCGCCCCGGTAAACAAAATCAGCGAGTAATAGCATATAAAACTGGCGAGAATGGAGAAAATCTGTGAGTTTTGACGAGGTCCCCGTAACCGGTCCCCGGAGTTCATGGAACGTTTGGATCGCCACGGGAACCAGAATCAGTGAGTAATACCGTACAAAACTGGCTAGAATGTATAAAATCTGTGAGTTTTGATGAGGTCCCCGTAACCGGACCCAGGAGTTCCCCAAACGTTTGTAGCGCCCCAGGACCCAAACAGAGTGAGTAATAACATACAAAATTGGCCACAATGGACCAAATCTGCGAGTTTAGACGAGATTCACGTAACTGGACCCCGAAGTTCCCCTAATGTTCGTATCACCAAAGGACCCTAAATCATTCAGTAATAGCATCGAAAACTCGCCAGAATGAACCAAATATGCGAGTTTTAACGGGGTCCCCGTAACCGGTCCCCAGAGTTCCCCGACGGTTTGTAGCGCCCGAGGACCCAAATACAGTGAGTAATAGCATACAAAACGGCCGAGAATGGACCAAATATGCGAGTTTTGACGAGGTCCCCGTAACTGGTCCGCAGAGTTCGCGGAACGTTCGGATCGCCCCGGGAAATAAAATCACTGAGTAATAGCTTACAAAACTGGCCAGAATGGACCAAATCTGCGAGTTTTGACGAGGTCCCCGTAACCGTTCCCGAAAGTTCACTCAACGTTTGTAGCGGCCCAGGACCCAAACACAGTAAGTAATAGCATACAAAGCTGGCTAGAATGGACCAAATCTGCGAGTTTTGACGAGGTCCCCATAACCGGACCCTAGAGTTCGCGGAACGTTCGGATCGCCCCAGGAACCAAAATTTGTGAGTATTAGCATACAAAACTGGCGAGAATGTATAACATCGGTGAGTTTTGACGAGGTCCCCATAACCGGACCCAGGAGTTCACCGAACGTTTGTAGCGCCCGGGGACCAAAACACAATGAGTAATAGCATACAAAAATAGCCAGAATGGACCAAATCTACGAGTTTTGATGAGATCCAAGTAACTGGACCTCGAAGTTCCCCTAACGCTCGTATCGCCATGGGACCCAAAATCAGTGAGTAATAGCATAGAAAACTGGCTAGAATGGACCAAATCTGCGAGTTTTAACGAGGTCCCCGTAACCGGACACCGAAGTTACCCACACGTTCATATTTCCCCACGACCAAAAACGAGTGAGTAATAGAATGGAAAACTGGTCAGAATGGACCAAATATGCGAGTTTTGACGAGGTCCCCGTAACCGGTCCGCTGAG
This sequence comes from Hordeum vulgare subsp. vulgare, assembly GCF_904849725.1. NCBI lineage: Eukaryota > Viridiplantae > Streptophyta > Magnoliopsida > Poales > Poaceae > Hordeum > Hordeum vulgare. Next base: position 6,565,643 of record NC_058521.1, on the reverse strand, counting down.
TTCGTGGAACATTCGGATAGCCCCGGGAAACAAAAGCACTAAGTAATAGCATAAAAACAGGCGAGAATGGATCAAATATGCGAGTTTTGAGGAGGTCCCCTTATCCGGTCCCAGAGTTCCCCGACGGTTTGTAGCACCCGAGGACCGAAAATCAATGAGTAATAGCATGGAAAACGGGCGAGAATGGACCAAATCTGCGAGTTTTGACAAGGTCCCCGTAACCGCTCCGCAAAGTTCGCCGAACGTTCAGATCGCCCCGGTAAACAAAATCAGCGAGTAATAGCATATAAAACTGGCGAGAATGGAGAAAATCTGTGAGTTTTGACGAGGTCCCCGTAACCGGTCCCCGGAGTTCATGGAACGTTTGGATCGCCACGGGAACCAGAATCAGTGAGTAATACCGTACAAAACTGGCTAGAATGTATAAAATCTGTGAGTTTTGATGAGGTCCCCGTAACCGGACCCAGGAGTTCCCCAAACGTTTGTAGCGCCCCAGGACCCAAACAGAGTGAGTAATAACATACAAAATTGGCCACAATGGACCAAATCTGCGAGTTTAGACGAGATTCACGTAACTGGACCCCGAAGTTCCCCTAATGTTCGTATCACCAAAGGACCCTAAATCATTCAGTAATAGCATCGAAAACTCGCCAGAATGAACCAAATATGCGAGTTTTAACGGGGTCCCCGTAACCGGTCCCCAGAGTTCCCCGACGGTTTGTAGCGCCCGAGGACCCAAATACAGTGAGTAATAGCATACAAAACGGCCGAGAATGGACCAAATATGCGAGTTTTGACGAGGTCCCCGTAACTGGTCCGCAGAGTTCGCGGAACGTTCGGATCGCCCCGGGAAATAAAATCACTGAGTAATAGCTTACAAAACTGGCCAGAATGGACCAAATCTGCGAGTTTTGACGAGGTCCCCGTAACCGTTCCCGAAAGTTCACTCAACGTTTGTAGCGGCCCAGGACCCAAACACAGTAAGTAATAGCATACAAAGCTGGCTAGAATGGACCAAATCTGCGAGTTTTGACGAGGTCCCCATAACCGGACCCTAGAGTTCGCGGAACGTTCGGATCGCCCCAGGAACCAAAATTTGTGAGTATTAGCATACAAAACTGGCGAGAATGTATAACATCGGTGAGTTTTGACGAGGTCCCCATAACCGGACCCAGGAGTTCACCGAACGTTTGTAGCGCCCGGGGACCAAAACACAATGAGTAATAGCATACAAAAATAGCCAGAATGGACCAAATCTACGAGTTTTGACGAGATCCAAGTAACTGGACCTCGAAGTTCCCCTAACGCTCGTATCGCCATGGGACCCAAAATCAGTGAGTAATAGCATAGAAAACTGGCTAGAATGGACCAAATCTGCGAGTTTTAACGAGGTCCCCGTAACCGGACACCGAAGTTACCCACACGTTCATATTTCCCCACGACCAAAAACGAGTGAGTAATAGAATGGAAAACTGGTCAGAATGGACCAAATATGCGAGTTTTGACGAGGTCCCCGTAACCGGTCCGCTGAGTTCGTGGAACATTCGGATAGCCCCGGGAAACAAAAGCACTAAGTAATAGCATAAAAACAGGCGAGAATGGATCAAATATGCGAGTTTTGAGGAGGTCCCCTTATCCGGTCCCAGAGTTCCCCGACGGTTTGTAGCACCCGAGGACCGAAAATCAATGAGTAATAGCATGGAAAACGGGCGAGAATGGACCAAATCTGCGAGTTTTGACAAGGTCCCCGTAACCGCTCCGCAAAGTTCGCCGAACGTTCAGATCGCCCCGGTAAACAAAATCAGCGAGTAATAGCATATAAAACTGGCGAGAATGGAGAAAATCTGTGAGTTTTGACGAGGTCCCCGTAACCGGTCCCCGGAGTTCATGGAACGTTTGGATCGCCACGGGAACCAGAATCAGTGAGTAATACCGTACAAAACTGGCTAGAATGTATAAAATCTGTGAGTTTTGATGAGGTCCCCGTAACCGGACCCAGGAGTTCCCCAAACGTTTGTAGCGCCCCAGGACCCAAACAGAGTGAGTAATAACATACAAAATTGGCCACAATGGACCAAATCTGCGAGTTTAGACGAGATTCACGTAACTGGACCCCGAAGTTCCCCTAATGTTCGTATCACCAAAGGACCCTAAATCATTCAGTAATAGCATCGAAAACTCGCCAGAATGAACCAAATATGCGAGTTTTAACGGGGTCCCCGTAACCGGTCCCCAGAGTTCCCCGACGGTTTGTAGCGCCCGAGGACCCAAATACAGTGAGTAATAGCATACAAAACGGCCGAGAATGGACCAAATATGCGAGTTTTGACGAGGTCCCCGTAACTGGTCCGCAGAGTTCGCGGAACGTTCGGATCGCCCCGGGAAATAAAATCACTGAGTAATAGCTTACAAAACTGGCCAGAATGGACCAAATCTGCGAGTTTTGACGAGGTCCCCGTAACCGTTCCCGAAAGTTCACTCAACGTTTGTAGCGGCCCAGGACCCAAACACAGTAAGTAATAGCATACAAAGCTGGCTAGAATGGACCAAATCTGCGAGTTTTGACGAGGTCTCCATAACCGGACCCTAGAGTTCGCGGAACGTTCGGATCGCCCCAGGAACCAAAATTTGTGAGTATTAGCATACAAAACTGGCGAGAATGTATAACATCGGTGAGTTTTGACGAGGTCCCCATAACCGGACCCAGGAGTTCACCGAACGTTTGTAGCGCCCGGGGACCAAAACACAATGAGTAATAGCATACAAAAATAGCCAGAATGGACCAAATCTACGAGTTTTGATGAGATCCAAGTAACTGGACCTCGAAGTTCCCCTAACGCTCGTATCGCCATGGGACCCAAAATCAGTGAGTAATAGCATAGAAAACTGGCTAGAATGGACCAAATCTGCGAGTTTTAACGAGGTCCCCGTAACCGGACACCGAAGTTACCCACACGTTCATATTTCCCCACGACCAAAAACGAGTGAGTAATAGAATGGAAAACTGGTCAGAATGGACCAAATATGCGAGTTTTGACGAGGTCCCCGTAACCGGTCCGCTGAGTTCGTGGAACATTCGGATAGCCCCGGGAAACAAAAGCACTAAGTAATAGCATAAAAACAGGCGAGAATGGATCAAATATGCGAGTTTTGAGGAGGTCCCCTTATCCGGTCCCAGAGTTCCCCGACGGTTTGTAGCACCCGAGGACCGAAAATCAATGAGTAATAGCATGGAAAACGGGCGAGAATGGACCAAATCTGCGAGTTTTGACAAGGTCCCCGTAACCGCTCCGCAAAGTTCGCCGAACGTTCAGATCGCCCCGGTAAACAAAATCAGCGAGTAATAGCATATAAAACTGGCGAGAATGGAGAAAATCTGTGAGTTTTGACGAGGTCCCCGTAACCGGTCCCCGGAGTTCATGGAACGTTTGGATCGCCACGGGAACCAGAATCAGTGAGTAATACCGTACAAAACTGGCTAGAATGTATAAAATCTGTGAGTTTTGATGAGGTCCCCGTAACCGGACCCAGGAGTTCCCCAAACGTTTGTAGCGCCCCAGGACCCAAACAGAGTGAGTAATAACATACAAAATTGGCCACAATGGACCAAATCTGCGAGTTTAGACGAGATTCACGTAACTGGACCCCGAAGTTCCCCTAATGTTCGTATCACCAAAGGACCCTAAATCATTCAGTAATAGCATCGAAAACTCGCCAGAATGAACCAAATATGCGAGTTTTAACAGGGTCCCCGTAACCGGTCCCCAGAGTTCCCCGACGGTTTGTAGCGCCCGAGGACCCAAATACAGTGAGTAATAGCATACAAAACGGCCGAGAATGGACCAAATATGCGAGTTTTGACGAGGTCCCCGTAACTGGTCCGCAGAGTTCGCGGAACGTTCGGATCGCCCCGGGAAATAAAATCACTGAGTAATAGCTTACAAAACTGGCCAGAATGGACCAAATCTGCGAGTTTTGACGAGGTCCCCGTAACCGTTCCCGAAAGTTCACTCAACGTTTGTAGCGGCCCAGGACCCAAACACAGTAAGTAATAGCATACAAAGCTGGCTAGAATGGACCAAATCTGCGAGTTTTGACGAGGTCCCCATAACCGGACCCTAGAGTTCGCGGAACGTTCGGATCGCCCCAGGAACCAAAATTTGTGAGTATTAGCATACAAAACTGGCGAGAATGTATAACATCGGTGAGTTTTGACGAGGTCCCCATAACCGGACCCAGGAGTTCACCGAACGTTTGTAGCGCCCGGGGACCAAAACACAATGAGTAATAGCATACAAAAATAGCCAGAATGGACCAAATCTACGAGTTTTGACGAGATCCAAGTACCTGGACCTCGAAGTTCCCCTAACGCTCGTATCGCCATGGGACCCAAAATCAGTGAGTAATAGCATAGAAAACTGGCTAGAATGGACCAAATCTGCGAGTTTTAACGAGGTCCCCGTAACCGGACACCGAAGTTACCCACACGTTCATATTTCCCCACGACCAAAAACGAGTGAGTAATAGAATGGAAAACTGGTCAGAATGGACCAAATATGCGAGTTTTGACGAGGTCCCCGTAACCGGTCCGCTGAGTTCGTGGAACATTCGGATAGCCCCGGGAAACAAAAGCACTAAGTAATAGCATAAAAACAGGCGAGAATGGATCAAATATGCGAGTTTTGAGGAGGTCCCCTTATCCGGTCCCAGAGTTCCCCGACGGTTTGTAGCACCCGAGGACCGAAAATCAATGAGTAATAGCATGGAAAACGGGCGAGAATGGACCAAATCTGCGAGTTTTGACAAGGTCCCCGTAACCGCTCCGCAAAGTTCGCAGAACGTTCAGATCGCCCCGGTAAACAAAATCAGCGAGTAATAGCATATAAAACTGGCGAGAATGGAGAAAATCTGTGAGTTTTGACGAGGTCCCCGTAACCGGTCCCCGGAGTTCATGGAACGTTTGGATCGCCACGGGAACCAGAATCAGTGAGTAATACCGTACAAAACTGGCTAGAATGTATAAAATCTGTGAGTTTTGATGAGGTCCCCGTAACCGGACCCAGGAGTTCCCCAAACGTTTGTAGCGCCCCAGGACCCAAACAGAGTGAGTAATAACATACAAAATTGGCCACAATGGACCAAATCTGCGAGTTTAGACGAGATTCACGTAACTGGACCCCGAAGTTCCCCTAATGTTCGTATCACCAAAGGACCCTAAATCATTCAGTAATAGCATCGAAAACTCGCCAGAATGAACCAAATATGCGAGTTTTAACAGGGTCCCCGTAACCGGTCCCCAGAGTTCCCCGACGGTTTGTAGCGCCCGAGGACCCAAATACAGTGAGTAATAGCATACAAAACGGCCGAGAATGGACCAAATATGCGAGTTTTGACGAGGTCCCCGTAACTGGTCCGCAGAGTTCGCGGAACGTTCGGATCGCCCCGGGAAATAAAATCACTGAGTAATAGCTTACAAAACTGGCCAGAATGGACCAAATCTGCGAGTTTTGACGAGGTCCCCGTAACCGTTCCCGAAAGTTCACTCAACGTTTGTAGCGGCCCAGGACCCAAACACAGTAAGTAATAGCATACAAAGCTGGCTAGAATGGACCAAATCTGCGAGTTTTGACGAGGTCCCCATAACCGGACCCTAGAGTTCGCGGAACGTTCGGATCGCCCCAGGAACCAAAATTTGTGAGTATTAGCATACAAAACTGGCGAGAATGTATAACATCGGTGAGTTTTGACGAGGTCCCCATAACCGGACCCAGGAGTTCACCGAACGTTTGTAGCGCCCGGGGACCAAAACACAATGAGTAATAGCATACAAAAATAGCCAGAATGGACCAAATCTACGAGTTTTGACGAGATCCAAGTAACTGGACCTCGAAGTTCCCCTAACGCTCGTATCGCCATGGGACCCAAAATCAGTGAGTAATAGCATAGAAAACTGGCTAGAATGGACCAAATCTGCGAGTTTTAACGAGGTCCCCGTAACCGGACACCGAAGTTACCCACACGTTCATATTTCCCCACGACCAAAAACGAGTGAGTAATAGAATGGAAAACTGGTCAGAATGGACCAAATATGCGAGTTTAGACGAGGTCCCCGTAACCGGTCCGCTGAGTTCGTGGAACATTCGGATAGCCCCGGGAAACAAAAGCACTAAGTAATAGCATAAAAACAGGCGAGAATGGATCAAATATGCGAGTTTTGAGGAGGTCCCCTTATCCGGTCCCAGAGTTCCCCGACGGTTTGTAGCACCCGAGGACCGAAAATCAATGAGTAATAGCATGGAAAACGGGCGAGAATGGACCAAATCTGCGAGTTTTGACAAGGTCCCCGTAACCACTCCGCAAAGTTCGCCGAACGTTCAGATCGCCCCGGTAAACAAAATCAGCGAGTAATAGCATATAAAACTGGCGAGAATGGAGAAAATCTGTGAGTTTTGACGAGGTCCCCGTAACCGGTCCCCGGAGTTCATGGAACGTTTGGATCGCCACGGGAACCAGAATCAGTGAGTAATACCGTACAAAACTGGCTAGAATGTATAAAATCTGTGAGTTTTGATGAGGTCCCCGTAACCGGACCCAGGAGTTCCCCAAACGTTTGTAGCGCCCCAGGACCCAAACAGAGTGAGTAATAACATACAAAATTGGCCACAATGGACCAAATCTGCGAGTTTAGACGAGATTCACGTAACTGGACCCCGAAGTTCCCCTAATGTTCGTATCACCAAAGGACCCTAAATCATTCAGTAATAGCATCGAAAACTCACCAGAATGAACCAAATATGCGAGTTTTAACGGGGTCCCCGTAACCGGTCCCCAGAGTTCCCCGACGGTTTGTAGCGCCCGAGGACCCAAATACAGTGAGTAATAGCATACAAAACGGCCGAGAATGGACCAAATATGCGAGTTTTGACGAGGTCCCCGTAACTGGTCCGCAGAGTTCGCGGAACGTTCGGATCGCCCCGGGAAATAAAATCACTGAGTAATAGCTTACAAAACTGGCCAGAATGGACCAAATCTGCGAGTTTTGACGAGGTCCCCGTAACCGTTCCCGAAAGTTCACTCAACGTTTGTAGCGGCCCAGGACCCAAACACAGTAAGTAATAGCATACAAAGCTGGCTAGAATGGACCAAATCTGCGAGTTTTGACGAGGTCCCCATAACCGGACCCTAGAGTTCGCGGAACGTTCGGATCGCCCCAGGAACCAAAATTTGTGAGTATTAGCATACAAAACTGGCGAGAATGTATAACATCGGTGAGTTTTGACGAGGTCCCCATAACCGGACCCAGGAGTTCACCGAACGTTTGTAGCGCCCGGGGACCAAAACACAATGAGTAATAGCATACAAAAATAGCCAGAATGGACCAAATCTACGAGTTTTGACGAGATCCAAGTAACTGGACCTCGAAGTTCCCCTAACGCTCGTATCGCCATGGGACCCAAAATCAGTGAGTAATAGCATAGAAAACTGGCTAGAATGGACCAAATCTGCGAGTTTTAACGAGGTCCCCGTAACCGGACACCGAAGTTACCCAAACGTTCATATTTCCCCACGACCAAAAACGAGTGAGTAATAGAATGGAAAACTGGTCAGAATGGACCAAATATGCGAGTTTAGACGAGGTCCCCGTAACCGGTCCGCTGAGTTCGTGGAACATTCGGATAGCCCCGGGAAACAAAAGCACTAAGTAATAGCATAAAAACAGGCGAGAATGGATCAAATATGCGAGTTTTGAGGAGGTCCCCTTATCCGGTCCCAGAGTTCCCCGACGGTTTGTAGCACCCGAGGACCGAAAATCAATGAGTAATAGCATGGAAAACGGGCGAGAATGGACCAAATCTGCGAGTTTTGACAAGGTCCCCGTAACCGCTCCGCAAAGTTCGCCGAACGTTCAGATCGCCCCGGTAAACAAAATCAGCGAGTAATAGCATATAAAACTGGCGAGAATGGAGAAAATCTGTGAGTTTTGACGAGGTCCCCGTAACCGGTCCCCGGAGTTCATGGAACGTTTGGATCGCCACGGGAACCAGAATCAGTGAGTAATACCGTACAAAACTGGCTAGAATGTATAAAATCTGTGAGTTTTGATGAGGTCCCCGTAACCGGACCCAGGAGTTCCCCAAACGTTTGTAGCGCCCCAGGACCCAAACAGAGTGAGTAATAACATACAAAATTGGCCACAATGGACCAAATCTGCGAGTTTAGACGAGATTCACGTAACTGGACCCCGAAGTTCCCCTAATGTTCGTATCACCAAAGGACCCTAAATCATTCAGTAATAGCATCGAAAACTCGCCAGAATGAACCAAATATGCGAGTTTTAACGGGGTCCCCGTAACCGGTCCCCAGAGTTCCCCGACGGTTTGTAGCGCCCGAGGACCCAAATACAGTGAGTAATAGCATACAAAACGGCCGAGAATGGACCAAATATGCGAGTTTTGACGAGGTCCCCGTAACTGGTCCGCAGAGTTCGCGGAACGTTCGGATCGCCCCGGGAAATAAAATCACTGAGTAATAGCTTACAAAACTGGCCAGAATGGACCAAATCTGCGAGTTTTGACGAGGTCCCCGTAACCGTTCCCGAAAGTTCACTCAACGTTTGTAGCGGCCCAGGACCCAAACACAGTAAGTAATAGCATACAAAGCTGGCTAGAATGGACCAAATCTGCGAGTTTTGACGAGGTCCCCATAACCGGACCCTAGAGTTCGCGGAACGTTCGGATCGCCCCAGGAACCAAAATTTGTGAGTATTAGCATACAAAACTGGCGAGAATGTATAACATCGGTGAGTTTTGACGAGGTCCCCATAACCGGACCCAGGAGTTCACCGAACGTTTGTAGCGCCCGGGGACCAAAACACAATGAGTAATAGCATACAAAAATAGCCAGAATGGACCAAATCTACGAGTTTTGACGAGATCCAAGTAACTGGACCTCGAAGTTCCCCTAACGCTCGTATCGCCATGGGACCCAAAATCAGTGAGCAATAGCATAGAAAACTGGCTAGAATGGACCAAATCTGCGAGTTTTAACGAGGTCCCCGTAACCGGACACCGAAGTTACCCACACGTTCATATTTCCCCACGACCAAAAACGAGTGAGTAATAGAATGGAAAACTGGTCAGAATGGACCAAATATGCGAGTTTTGACGAGGTCCCCGTAACCAGTCCGCTGAGTTCGTGGAACATTCGGATAGCCCCGGGAAACAAAAGCACTAAGTAATAGCATAAAAACAGGCGAGAATGGATCAAATATGCGAGTTTTGAGGAGGTCCCCTTATCCGGTCCCAGAGTTCCCCGACGGTTTGTAGCACCCGAGGACCGAAAATCAATGAGTAATAGCATGGAAAACGGGCGAGAATGGACCAAATCTGCGAGTTTTGACAAGGTCCCCGTAACCGCTCCGCAAAGTTCGCCGAACGTTCAGATCGCCCCGGTAAACAAAATCAGCGAGTAATAGCATATAAAACTGGCGAGAATGGAGAAAATCTGTGAGTTTTGACGAGGTCCCCGTAACCGGTCCCCGGAGTTCATGGAACGTTTGGATCGCCACGGGAACCAGAATCAGTGAGTAATACCGTACAAAACTGGCTAGAATGTATAAAATCTGTGAGTTTTGATGAGGTCCCCGTAACCGGACCCAGGAGTTCCCCAAACGTTTGTAGCGCCCCGGGACCCAAACAGAGTGAGTAATAACATACAAAATTGGCCACAATGGACCAAATCTGCGAGTTTAGACGAGATTCACGTAACTGGACCCCGAAGTTCCCCTAATGTTCGTATCACCAAAGGACCCTAAATCATTGAGTAATAGCATCGAAAACTCGCCAGAATGAACCAAATATGCGAGTTTTAACGGGGTCCCCGTAACCGGTCCCCAGAGTTCCCCGACGGTTTGTAGCGCCCGAGGACCCAAATACAGTGAGTAATAGCATACAAAACGGCCGAGAATGGACCAAATATGCGAGTTTTGACGAGGTCCCCGTAACTGGTCCGCAGAGTTCGCGGAACGTTCGGATCGCCCCGGGAAATAAAATCACTGAGTAATAGCTTACAAAACTGGCCAGAATGGACCAAATCTGCGAGTTTTGACGAGGTCCCCGTAACCGTTCCCGAAAGTTCACTCAACGTTTGTAGCGGCCCAGGACCCAAACACAGTAAGTAATAGCATACAAAGCTGGCTAGAATGGACCAAATCTGCGAGTTTTGACGAGGTCCCCATAACCGGACCCTAGAGTTCGCGGAACGTTCGGATCGCCCCAGGAACCAAAATTTGTGAGTATTAGCATACAAAACTGGCGAGAATGTATAACATCGGTGAGTTTTGACGAGGTCCCCATAACCGGACCCAGGAGTTCACCGAACGTTTGTAGCGCCCGGGGACCAAAACACAATGAGTAATAGCATACAAAAATAGCCAGAATGGACCAAATCTACGAGTTTTGACGAGATCCAAGTAACTGGACCTCGAAGTTCCCCTAACGCTCGTATCGCCATGGGACCCAAAATCAGTGAGCAATAGCATAGAAAACTGGCTAGAATGGACCAAATCTGCGAGTTTTAACGAGGTCCCCGTAACCGGACACCGAAGTTACCCACACGTTCATATTTCCCCACGACCAAAAACGAGTGAGTAATAGAATGGAAAACTGGTCAGAATGGACCAAATATGCGAGTTTTGACGAGGTCCCCGTAACCGGTCCGCTGAGTTCGTGGAACATTCGGATAGCCCCGGGAAACAAAAGCACTAAGTAATAGCATAAAAACAGGCGAGAATGGATCAAATATGCGAGTTTTGAGGAGGTCCCCTTATCCGGTCCCAGAGTTCCCCGACGGTTTGTAGCACCCGAGGACCGAAAATCAATGAGTAATAGCATGGAAAACGGGCGAGAATGGACCAAATCTGCGAGTTTTGACAAGGTCCCCGTAACCGCTCCGCAAAGTTCGCCGAACGTTCAGATCGCCCCGGTAAACAAAATCAGCGAGTAATAGCATATAAAACTGGCGAGAATGGAGAAAATCTGTGAGTTTTGACGAGGTCCCCGTAACCGGTCCCCGGAGTTCATGGAACGTTTGGATCGCCACGGGAACCAGAATCAGTGAGTAATACCGTACAAAACTGGCTAGAATGTATAAAATCTGTGAGTTTTGATGAGGTCCCCGTAACCGGACCCAGGAGTTCCCCAAACGTTTGTAGCGCCCCGGGACCCAAACAGATTGAGTAATAACATACAAAATTGGCCACAATGGACCAAATCTGCGAGTTTAGACGAGATTCACGTAACTGGACCCCGAAGTTCCCCTAATGTTCGTATCACCAAAGGACCCTAAATCATTGAGTAATAGCATCGAAAACTCGCCAGAATGAACCAAATATGCGAGTTTTAACGGGGTCCCCGTAACCGGTCCCCAGAGTTCCCCGACGGTTTGTAGCGCCCGAGGACCCAAATACAGTGAGTAATAGCATACAAAACGGCCGAGAATGGACCAAATATGCGAGTTTTGACGAGGTCCCCGTAACTGGTCCGCAGAGTTCGCGGAACGTTCGGATCGCCCCGGGAAATAAAATCACTGAGTAATAGCTTACAAAACTGGCCAGAATGGACCAAATCTGCGAGTTTTGACGAGGTCCCCGTAACCGTTCCCGAAAGTTCACTCAACGTTTGTAGCGGCCCAGGACCCAAACACAGTAAGTAATAGCATACAAAGCTGGCTAGAATGGACCAAATCTGCGAGTTTTGACGAGGTCCCCATAACCGGACCCTAGAGTTCGCGGAACGTTCGGATCGCCCCAGGAACCAAAATTTGTGAGTATTAGCATACAAAACTGGCGAGAATGTATAACATCGGGTGAGTTTTGACGAGGTCCCCATAACCGGACCCAGGAGTTCACCGAACGTTTGTAGCGCCCGGGGACCAAAACACAATGAGTAATAGCATACAAAAATAGCCAGAATGGACCAAATCTACGAGTTTTGACGAGATCCAAGTAACTGGACCTCGAAGTTCCCCTAACGCTCGTATCGCCATGGGACCCAAAATCAGTGAGCAATAGCATAGAAAACTGGCTAGAATGGACCAAATCTGCGAGTTTTAACGAGGTCCCCGTAACCGGACACCGAAGTTACCCAAAC